>NW_020653743.1:3634063-3720626 GCF_003589595.1 Hyposmocoma kahamanoa | reverse complement strand
AATGTGTTTAAAAAAATGGCTGGTTTTTGTAGTTACAGTTTTTGTACAAATTAATTTTTAATATAAATCGACGATTTACTTGCTCAAACTCGTATCTCTCTCTATAGAGTGATTATTTAGGAGATGGCAAAACGTTCTATTTATTTTAAATCTCTTGTCAAGGGCGTTAATTTTGCTGTATTACTTTAAGAATAGGTAAAAGCTAGTGTATATGAAGGAAATATGATATGAAATCAGTCTGCAAAAGTATATACAATCCATTTTTTGCATTCCAGCAACTTTGTGCTTTAAGATACGAGTTTGAGAACGTAAGGTCACGAACGTTTTCAGTTTTAATTACTTATTATCCGCTTAAGCTGCTGGCTCTATAGACAATGCTCTTTTTTTTAATAAGTGTTCACCATTTATTTGGAATGGAAAACTTTTTTTGCGGCACATTTTCTTGTTTTGATGAGAAAAGCGACAAGCCCTTGTTCTTATCAATAACACTTCATGGGTTAGTGACATTTTCAATATTATAAAATTATACTGCCTTCGTGGCTGAACGGTTACAAATGCTGGACTGCCACGCAGAAGTCCCGAGTTTGATTTCGGACCAGGGGAAATATTTTTATGGCCTACGTTTATTTCTCTCGTGATTTTGGGTGTAATATGTGGTTGTCTATGTGTGATGGCACCCGAGTGTGTGCGTTATTATTCTATTATATACGTACTTATATATAAAAATTCACAACAAGTCGTGCGCCTGATGGTAAGTTACGTAACAATTGCAGTGCCACACACAGATTTAAATCGCAAAGATCTGAAGGGCACTGCCACTGCGCACCTCACCCAGAGGCATCAGTTGATACATTCCATGTACCCGTGATTTCATCAGCACCCTTACCTTCAATACCGGAACGAAATAATGCTGACATTACTGCTTGGAGGCAGAAATAGGTAAGAAGGCAATACGTCTCAGGACGAACTCTTTCACAATGAGCTCTCCTGCTACTAAAAAAGTATCGTGTTACAGATCTATTGTTGATTTGTACTTAAATAGAAATATGAAAACCATTCTCATTAATATAAATCGCTACAAATAAGAAATAGTTATGAAAAGCGTAAATGCAAACGCTCGTTCAATTCACAATAACATTAATTTCCCAAGAGATTCCAACTAGTACAGTTCTGAAATACGAATTTGTTACTCTAAAGAAACAACTGTGTACTTAGCAAGTAATAACATCGTCTTAGTGGAAACCGACGGGGAATGCTTAAGTCGAATGAAAATATCCAACGAATTCATATTCAAAAAGCGGATGGCCAGAAATCGTGGATCAAAAACAGAAATTATGTTCAGAGGACGCAGTAAATATCTTATATTGCTGGAAAAAATTTTAAAATTACTACACAGAGGGCTCCGCAGCTGAGCTAGCGGCAAGAATAAATAGTAATAAGTACCAGGAAGATTTTGGAGTCGAAACCCTTGGCACGTGGGGTCCTGGTGCCGCAAATATACATTACATTCTAATATTAAAATAAAAAATGTACATAGCTTTACTATGAAGAATGTTTAATTTAGATTCCCTTCTTAATGCTTATTTTAATACTATGATAGCTTTATTTACGTATGTTTTATTTGTTACTGTATTAGATTAAGTTATATTGAAATAAATTTATGTTTTAAGTTTAGGGTGTCCCTACACTACATGGTCTTCAATCAAAACCTTGTTTCCCCTGGCAGTTATTAATTCTTCGACAGATATGGCCAGCCTATTGTAGAATAAGCAAGCCGATGTCAGCTTGCTTATTCTACCAGCTTGGTTCTTTGTCGGATAACCTCATTTCGAACTTATCATTCAGAGAATTTCCGAGTTACGGAACCAGCTACTAACTAACTTAGCCGTTTAACATGAATGTATCCGAGAACCCAAGAGAATAGGAAGGATGCGTTTTATCTGTTTGAGGTTAAAGGCCTTAAAGCAATAAGTAAAAGAAAAGACAACTTTTTTTATGACGACCATCCACTTACATCGTACTAATAGAATTAGTAGACACCTAACACGAGAAAGGTGTAGATTTTGACTTCATATTTTATTACGGTCGTAAATGACTCGGGAAGCAGTTCTGCTAGACGCGCAACAGGTTCATAAAAGTGTTGATGTCATGATTGGGTACGGGACATCGTTCTACTCCAGATTGACAAAAACTTTTGACCATTTTACTTGCTGAAATTTTTTCAGCACAAGTTAGGAAGTGGTCGTAGACGGTCTTCTATTAGGTTTACTATGTTTAGAAGGCAATAAAAATGCTCTAAAAATTAAATGAAAAAAAAAACTTAGAATATGAAATAATCAGATCTTAATCGTGTAATCGTTTTTTTCAAACAATCCAACGTTTCGGGTCTCATAATTTAGGCTGACTGAGGAAAAAATTGTTTTAACTCGAAAAAAAAATTTTTATCTACACACATAACATAAACCCTCTATGATGTGTTCAAAAACCGCATATTACGACCAGCATAAAGATAAACTGTTTTGTTAAAACAAATTTCTTATATGTGAAAATGTTGTTATTGCTTTCTAATATAAAATCAGATTTTTTACATTCAAATTTCGAATATCTCTGAAGATAAGAAAATTAAAATAAATAGAAAGTTTCGCCACCTCCTGAATAATCACTCTTTTTAAGATACGAGTTTGAGAAAGTAAGGCATCGATTGACAAATCTCACACGTTACTTAATACGGAACGAAATGATAGTTGGGGCCGACTCTAGTCTTTGAATTAAAAAAAAAATCGGTTGCGTGATATGCGCGAGAAACTTTTTTTTTGCATTATTTTACTAATAATTAATGCGAATAGGTCTGACCAATGCCGCAATGTCGTACCACTGAACACATCACAGAGAGCTTACAGCAGTGTATGTAACTGTATAAAATTAGGCATTAAAACACTCGTGTGATGTTTTTACGACCCACACTCATCTTTTAATGCCTTTCATTATGCAACAGTCACATAAGCTGCTATACTAGATAAGTTGTTGGCAAATATTGGAAATGTTAATTGAAAAAAAAAAACTCACCCTATAAGCATTTACGAATTTTGGGAAAACCTTTTCTCTTTGTGTATTATGTCATTTGAAAGGATAAATAAATAAGAAGTAAACGGTTTGGTGGCACCTTTCTCTGTCGCACAGTCGACATATGGACCTTCTTACGATGTGGGGTCTTTCAAACGAGGCGTGAAGAGGAATCTTGTAGGCATGCAGGAGTGGGTAGGACAATGATTGTATCAACACTGCACTAGGTACTTTCACTTTCCATTTAACATGAGGTAGAGTGCAGTGATCTGCCTGTCATGTATAAAAAATAAATTAAAAAAACTTTCTCAATAAAAAATTCATTCACGAAAAAGCTCGCTCTTCTATCGTTTACGTCATCCGTGAACAAAGTTGGCCACAAACTAATAAAACATAGGGCGATATTACTTTTAGAACGTTTCAAACGCCAAAACTTTGTAAGTGCTCTCGAATACTAAATAAGCTTATTTGTTTCTTTAATTATTTTTTTAACTGCTTCTGTATAGAATAGACAATTGAAATTTCAATAAAGACTTACCATATCTTTTTTTTCTTGATCACAACTTCCCAACAACTTAATATGGTACTTGGGTGAAAAATGGTAGAACTCGCAAGAGCCTTCGAATATACCTTCTTTTTAGAGTCAGTTGAATTACTTAAAATGAGACAATTAAATTATATTTATAATAACCGTTTTTGTAAAAAAACAGACCTCAAAATTTCGTGGAATTACATCTTTTTCTCAAGTTTTATTGAAATGGGTTACCGAAAGTGGAAAGTGCGCGAAACTGGATTCATCCCATAGTTTGCCACCCTTAGAGGTGGAATATTTTCTTCAAATTTAAACGGGACCAATACAGAGGTCATTCCAACAAAAAAAAATCAACAAAATCGGTTCACAAATGCAATAATCACGTTACACACACACACAACACACAAAAAAGAAGTCGCATTTAAAACCTCCTCCTTTTTTTGAAGTCGATTAAGAATGTTGCATTAATATAATCAAATATTTTTATTTAACATAATAATTATAAGAAATATAATTTCACATAAAAAATTTTATTCAAAATAGTAACTGCAGAATAATATGAATAATAGTTGTTAAATGTTGAAGTCAAGTAAAATTCTTAGGGTGCTCCTTCACTGGGAGCATTTGCCTGTAATATAACAATTTATATTCCAGCATTCCGTGAGTGACGAGAACCGAGCATTACAGTACGCAACCTGTAACGATACAATTTGTAATATTACAGTAGTGAATAAAAGCATCCGATATACAATGTTTAACATTAATTGGGTCGATTGATTCTTTCTAAATAAAGTAGGTTGTGACACCAATATCGCACGTTTTACTTTATTACCTAAAAATTACCACGCAGAGCTCCACGACCGTCTGACAATGTAAAAACAGCTGATTCGGCTATAGGCGAATGTTCGTCAATCAGTGAGGCAGTACTCTAACGTATACTCAAAGTCGAATATTGGATTGTTACATTACACGCGAATGCTCCCGGTGTGTGAGCGCCTTTACGAAGTCAATCTTGTTTAAAAGTTTTTGTGGGATATACTTTAAACATATACGTAAATATAATATGATAATAATGCAAATTAATGACTATTTGCTTACACAATTAAATAGGGTCGTTTTCCTGATACAAAAAACCGTTTTTGTTGTGCATTTTGTTCCGGATCATTTACTTACAGAACGAATTTACTTATAGCTTCGAGTTTATGAAACACATGGCTCCACCTTTTTTTAATAATACCAAGTGACGGGACGAACAAGTCGTACGTCTGCTGGTAAGTGACACGCCTATCCATAACAGTTGCAGTGCCATTCAGAGCTTTAAATCGCAAGGATCTTATGAGCACTACCACTGCCCGTCACTCTGAGACATAATGTGAAAGAGTTCATCCAGGGAAGTACTGCCACCTTACCTATTTCTGCCGCCAAGAAACGATGTGAGCATCTTTTGAAGGGTAAAGGTACTGGTGAAATTACAAGCACATGGGACTTGTTAATTATGGTTATGTTAGTTATGGACAGGCGTGTAGCTCATTAAAAGTCACACGACTTGTCCATCAATTGATATTATTAAAAAAATGGTACTGTAATAAAAACATCATGATTTTCATTAAAATAAATAAGACACACAAACTTGTCAGTTGAAACCCCAAAACATCCGTTAACGCAATCCGGTGTCACCTGTATTGTAAAAACAACAGAAAAAGCGGGTAAAACGTCACAATTCCTGATTCCGTTTAGAAATTCCCACAAATAAACACTCCACTGCCACGGAATGGGGAGTTTTATTTTTAGCAGCTTATGCGGTAGGGTGGCCACTTGAAAACAACCCTTGGGATTCGTTTGGAGATTTGTTTTGGAGCTGTGAAGTCTTGAAGTCGGTATTTGTTTAAAGGGGAGTTTCGAGTACGGTTTAAATTAGTTTGTTGTGACTCCAGTTAACTCAACTAACCTACTTATTTTGTATAAGTAACGTCACCAGCACGCATAACGTCACGGTTAGAGTTTAAATTAAACTTTATGCCTTTAAAAAAATAATTTTGTTAACTACAAACTATTGTAGAATATTTGCAACCACAATGCAAGACTTCTTTCATAAATCATGATATATACATCATAATATTATAGTTAAGTCTCTTAGTTTGGTAATTGACGGTAATAACAATAATAATTTCATAATTTACTTAATACCCCACAGTCAAGTTTTAGACTACGTGAAACAATACCTCAAATAAAAAATATGTTACAGTTTTAAAAATCCAGCAAAATAAAAAATAAATAAAGTGGCAACACTACTTAAAGCGCGAGTATTCTAATGGGCCGAAACCATTATTCAGCGATACGGCTCGGATGTGTCATGTGGGCTTAAAAAAGTGAAACACGGTATCTAGCGGATTAACTCCTCGTCTTACAGAAGGGGACACTTTTAATGGTTTATTTAATGAAATGAACCATTTTAGTCGTCTTTTATGTCCGTACAGCTACCAAATATCGAGTTTATTAGTGACAGATTGAGGAATGTGAGAAACACCCAATTTAAAAGAAGTCATTGACGTTTTAAGATTTTGTAGTGACGGCCATTTTGGTTTCGTTATTTGTGATGAGATGTAAAGTTAAATTGTATGATAATGAGATTCGTATTATTTAAGTTTTGTTATGGAAGTTCTTACTTGCGAGATGTGAAAAGATAATATAAAGTAGGAGCGCTTAGGGTGAGATAGTTTAAAGTTCACTGGCTAATGTTTAACTATTCATTATCTATGCATTTATTAAAGGTCGAACACACAGAAAAATTTTGCGTCGACTCACGTTCGTGCTGCACCCTAGCATTGAGCTATGGGTCCAGTTAACGAACCGCCGAAATTCTCCTATTTTTTTTTCTTATACATCTTTGTACTGCTGTCGCCGCTAGACATCTAGTGAGAGATTTTTGATGTATGTTCGATCTTTATATTAAAAATCATATATATTCATTATCTGTTTTTGGAAACAATTTTTTTAAACTGTGACATCTTTGAAATCTTCGTTCTATACAGAGAAACTTCCGCAAGTTTTTTCATTAAAATATATCGAAAAACGTGTGAAATACTTCTAACAAACATTAGTGAACCACTATTGTTGTCTGGCGCGTAAAAAAAAGTAATTATTATTTTTTATCCAAATTCGTCATAGTTGTAATAGTACTATGACCAATAGAGCTTACACGATAGGGCGCAACCAGCGCGAGATAAAGCTATTCATAGATAAAGCATTCATATATATAGAGGTCTCGCGCTTTATGTCGCGCAAGTCGCACCTTATCGTGCTAGCCGTAGGGCTACTCTTCTACTCTTGTAGAAGAGTACTTTATTATTTTGTATAATTAGTTTAAATACTTCCATAGTATAATGTCCTACGGAATTCTCATGTGGGGTACAGCGGCAGATATACAAACCATATTTGTGTTGCAAAAACGAACGATTCGTTCTGTGCACAGTTTTAGTAAAAAAGTTTAAAGAGACTGGTATCATGACTATGGCATCGCAGTACATTTACTCAAATATTTGTATGCATGTAAAAATATACATAATTACATTAAAAAGGAAGATATCCATGTCATTAACCTTATAATGAAGTCCAAACTCATGGTACTATGATTTCGTTTAACTAAGGTAAACGATTATTTTATAAGGAACTGTGGGTATGCGTTTTTATCCGACCTCAAAAAGGAGGAGGTTTTCAATTCGTCTTTATTTATTTTTTATGTATATTATTTATGATTATTTTTATGTTGGAAAGAGGGTACCTCAGTAGTGGTCCCATTAAAATTTGAAGAAAATATTCCTCCTCTAAGGGTGGCATGCTAGGGTTTGACTCCATTTTCGCGCACTTTCCTGTAACCGATTCCAATAAAACTTGGCAAATAGATGTATTTCCACGAACTTTTGAGGTAGGTTATTTACTACTTTGTTTATTAAGATTATCATTACCTAAGTTTAAAATTTACATTATAATAAGTATTTTATTTGAAGCCATATTACAAAATTGAAGACTACTAGTCTTAGGTAAAGATGTATGGACCGACGACATGGCTCTAGATCACACAAATTTGATTCAAAGTGTATTCTATAGCATTTAAGTTTATTTGAAAAGACAAACACCTAATTTTCTTGCTCATTCTTCTCAGAGAATGACGTTTTCAAGTGTAAATTTTATTTTACCTATGGAATAAATGATTATTTGACAGATTCTTTATAAGTAAAATACAAAGCGAAATAAACACGACAAGATGGAAATGATGAATGATAAAGAGAACTTAATTCCCTGAAATAAATTACGTCATTACCTTAAGAATCTTGAAACTTTTTTAATATCGCATTAATTTAACATAAAAAATGTAAAAACAAAAAATATGTGCCATTCTAAACATTAAGCCGTGTTCCACAAGAATATTATGCTAAAAGGGAACAAACAAAGAAAAATGCCCGACAAGGGAAGAGAGCTAATTGTTTGGACAACCGGATGTGACGTACCGGAAAATGGTAAGGAAATACTTGACAGTGCTGACAAGTCGGCGATGACGTTAATAGTCGTTTAATTTTGGAATATTAATCTTGCGTCTACTTGATTTTTAAAATAAGATTACGAGAACGAGCGTTAGGAAAATTCTGGAACAAAAAAAATATAATTCATAAGTCATTTGTTTGTGAAAACATAGTCTGCGTAGAATTTGACTTGTGACAAAATAAGTAGGTATACGTAAACGTCGGTTTGTTTGAAAAAATAAATATACGCGATTAAAATCCGGAAAAATAGTTTCATTTCCAAAGCAGGTATAGTTTCACTGTGTCTGGCTAAACTTTAGCCATATAAACATAATTCACGGTGTATTAATACGTTTATTGTCATGCACTTGAACAAGTTAAACTAAAAATATATGGGTAATTACCAGTGTATTTAATATTGTCAACCATTTTTGACTTTTTTTTCGTAGACACGAATTTTTTCAGTCAGCCGTGACTAGGAACCTACTAATAAAAAAAGAAATATGCGCAATAACAACTGACAAAATACTTTAAATTCCAACAATCGCGAAAACCGAAGATCTCTATAAAATTGTTCGAAAAAAAATTAAGATAAAAGTCATAATATGTGTTATACCACAAATTATATAGAGAAACGTCAAAAATAATGATAACAATATTGTTACGAACCACTGGCCATATAATTATGCCAGAACGTTTAATTTGAAAATAGAATGACTTCAACAGTAGATTAAACATTTTAACCGACTTCTAAAAAAGGAGGAGGTTCTCAATTCGACTGTCTGTATTTGTTTTGTATGTATATTACGCGATAACTCCGGTATTTGTGCACCGATAATCATGATTCTTTTTTTGTTGGAAAGAGGGTACCTCCATAGTGGTCCCATTTAATTTTGAAGAAAGTTATCCACCTCTAAGAGTGGCTAACTCATTTTTATAAATAGCGCCTAAATTTTATTATAAGGAGCAATTATGTTAATGGTTGATTTTGCAATTCTCTAATTCAAGGCGTTTTTCTCTCTCAATATACTTTGAGTAGTGAGAACCGATTTTTATTATCTCCTTTGTCAAGTTCCGTATAGTGGCGAACTAGGGAATGAATCCGGGTTTGCGCACTTTGCGGTAACCGATTTCAAAAAAACTTGGCAAATAGATGTAATTCCACGTACTTTTGAGGTCGATTTTATAGTACTCTGTACTGAGATTATGGTATATGTGACAAGCGCTTCTTATGAACATTGTTATCACAATAAATTCAAGCTTGTTTGCGTTCGTCAAAATATGTTCCTTTTACAAGGCTTTGTAAGCGCATTCACAACCTTGTGGTAACAATTTTTAAGTACTTTTTTAACAGTATTGTGTCTATGATTGCAAACAATTATTTATCTAGGTTAAGAATACATCGATCAGCAAATGATAATTCTTCCTTTGCGTTTTATCTGTGCCTCACAATTTCGTTCTTTCAAAGCAACAATGCCATTCTAAAGAACCGTTCCCTAAACAATAAAACGAACACAATATCCAAGTTCAGACGGAGCTATGTAAATGACACTAGCACGTCCGATAACACCTTATTCGACTGTAAAAAGTCTTACTGTGCTCCAATACGACTCGTATAAGTCTTACGTAACATTTTAGACCGTATTACGGATGCATCAAGATCGAGATTGAGTATGATGTCGATAATAAAATGAGGCATGATCCATCAATCGGATATAGGTCACGTTCCATGTAGGAGTTCCTTAAAAACTTTCACGGGTTCATTCGCAGTATAAACATACGATTGGCAGTGAAAAGAGAAACTTTCAATTCCTTTTCTGTTTATAGACAGAAAAAGGCGTGGATAGGCATGTCGCCACCTGGCGCACAGCTTGTTCGTTCGTCCTGTCACTTGATATTATAAAAAAAAAACAGAATGAGGAAAATAGTATATATATACATATGTAAGCATTGGTTTCATCAAATAGCCCTTGCGGCATCAAAGTATGAACGAAAAACATTAAAAAAAATTTATATGAACCTTTAATCAATTATGTATGCATTATTACGGTGTGTACGAATAAACTTACTAAAGTTTTTGTTGCTAATATTTAAATTACTAAGTACTTTTTCTTTTTTTTTTTCATTCATAGCCATGGACACAAACATAGATAAATTACACCCAAAGTCGACGAGATAAATAAACGTAGGCCATAAAAATATTTCTCCCGCCCCGGGAATCGAATTCAGGACCTCTGCGTGGCAGATCAGCATGGTAACCGTTTGGCCACAGAGTAATAATAATATACTGTTCGTTGAAACACTAACACTAAATCATACACATAGAGTGGATAACAGCTCTGTATTTTGTTATACATTCCTTTAATATGGTACTGTTGATTGTAAGAAAAATATGCCTATTTTCTTTCAATTTTTGCCTTTTGCTTTTATCATTTCGAGACTAGAAAGGGAGGTAGTATTTACTCTATGAACGTCAATTGACTTTTAAGTAAATATATTATGCCTAATTTGATTTCTGATAATAATATTGATGCGAGTGAGGCGAAGCGGGTGAAAGTTCGTGGTTTCTGCCGGGCTATAAAAATAGGTACACTAAAATATTACTTGTCTAAGTTCAAGTTTTAAGTCAAGAAGTGTAGAAACAGTCCAACGAAGAATTAAAACTTCAGTCAGTCCAGTGACTTTTGAGAGCTTCCCCGCACGACGTACCCTTCCTTAATGTCTGCCGCTCCCTGGACAACCGGCGTACCTTGCACCACGATTGCATTATAGTGTATATCATCGATACGATAAGGCTCAATTTACATTGCGGCGGGACGGAATAGAATGAAAGCGTCAATTTCGCCTCGCTGCGCGAGAAGGCGCGCGCGATATCGACCATGCGCGAGAATTCTGCTGAAGACGAGAGACGTGATTTTTAGCTCGTATCCAGTTTGTACGTTACACAATGGACCATAAAGTTCATTACGCTATGTACAATGTCGTCACAAAAATTCTCTTCCTTTTCGTTTCGCTGCAATGTAAATTGAGCCTAAGAAGTTCATTGACTATTTATCTATATTTAAAAAATAAACACCAAAACTTTTTTCATAATTTTTTTATTTTTTTTTCATAGTAAGTTTTTTCCAAATTTTTTTCGTCTGCATAAAACAGTTGCAGTGTAACTCAGAACTTTAAATCGCAAAGATTTGAGGGGTACTGCCACTGCGTTCCGCCACCCTAAGACAACTTAATAAGTCCCATATGCTTTTAATTTCACCAGCACCTTAACCGAACTTTTTTAATAATAAGTTTATACTTATTATTAAAAAAAGATAAACGTTAAAACTGTTCAACGTTAATTACTGTCATAATACAAATTACACCTTTTAGTTAAGTTATATCTTTAATCTCTGGTTTAATCTACAGAATGATTTAGAGATGTAAAACAATTATACGCGTCTACTGTTTACATTAGTCATACTATAACAGTATGTCGAGAAAGTAATCTCAAAGAGAAAATAACCTTAAAAAGATTAGTATAGATTTCAAAGTTCCTCGTTGAAAGCCTCCGGCTTACGAAGTTACGGTATCTAGTGGCCTATGAACCGAGATATCTAGTGAGATAATGTAAGTACAAAACCGTCTTAAGTTTTGATACTTGAAGTTTTTTCTACAGTTTTAAGTTTGATAAATTATAAATGATGTTTTGAGTCAAATAAAAATATTTCTAAAAGAAAAGAATGTTCATTTTTAGACGACCTCGGTTTCTAGTGTAGGCGATGGACGTGAAAGTCCCACGTTCGATTTTCTGAAGTCTGTCTCCGTTTTAAGTAAGTAAAAAAAAATTATATTAAATTTATCATTTCGATTGTACCCTCTTTGTTGTCAGTATATTCCGCTGTACGACGATTTGAAATACAAATTCATACGTAATAGTTAACGATTTCAGTGTAAATGGAATTGAAACTTCTGTCAAAACCAGTAAAGTTTAAGTTTGAACAATAGACAAAGAGCATGCCATTAACACAAACCAATCAAATCCGTTATACCAAAGGCCTCTGATCAGTTATTGTGCAGATTCAGGCCTTCTCTAGAAACTGATGGCTGACTGAAGATAAACCGTGTTTTGACGTAGACAACATAGATTAAGATTGATGTCAAAAGACAATGCTTTCAAGGTTTAATAGTTGAATAGTACCTTTTTTCGCAAGATCCATTCCCGAAATTTCTTGACACAAAAAAATTTCTCGCTTTAAGGCAAATTAAAAATCCTAACCGTTCATTAATAAAAAAATTAAAAAAAATATATTTTTATCACACTTGTGCTACACAGAAGTGCAGCTGAAGTTAATTTCGGTACCTTTAGAAACGATTGTAAAAACAAATCTGCGTTATTTAGATCATAATTTCCGTTATTTATTATTACGTAGGATATATTTTATCCGGCTGCAAGATAAAAGAGGGTAATGTTTTACTAAAACAAATCGTGCTCGCCGCGGGCGCTTGCTAGAGTATCGAATACAATTGGTTTTATGATTGGAACATCGCCTTAATGACATACTACATTTGTAACGCTTTTCGAAGCTTCTAGAACATTTTAAAAATACATGATACAATATAGTAATAAAATGTTTCGTTCTTATATTTAAGTGCCAGTTGGTAAATAGACAATACACCTAGTTAATTTTAACCGACTTCAAAAAAAGGAGATTCTCAATTCGACTAACCACACTAACCATATGTTAATTTGAAAAATATAAAAAAAGACTAGGCTGCACGGTCTAAAGAACATTGCCTTTCCACAAGGAAAAGTAAATGACATAACATCAATAATTTCAACAACTCGACTGGACTTGTTTTCGTTCACTTAAATTGTTTCTCTTTTTAGTAATATAATAATTATAATTAGTAAACGGAAGGTCAAAGTAGAATGAAATGTATTGTGTAACTAATAGCGACTTTACCTGGGGCTTTATGTTAATTCCCCGACTATGGATAAATATAAATTGGTACACGCTCAATATTATCAGATTGCCTAGCTTATTCCCATCGAGTATATAATCAGAAATAGAGATTTGTTTTAAAACTATCCTGCCATATCATAACGGTGACAAAAGCGCTCCGATTGGCCAGCCCGAATTCGAAACAATTGACGGGAGTCGTCAATTGTTTCACTTCAAATCGAACAGTTTATTTTTGAAAAATTACATATTTCATATTTAATTACCGATGAAATGTGATTAGATGTTTTGCTGTTTTTCCCAGCTAATTCCCAAATTTCAGCTTTCTAATTTGTGATTTTAGTGCAAACGAGAGTTGATATTTAAAAGTGATATAAGGCCCATTTCCTTGATGAGTTGCCAGAGATGGATGGCTCTTATGTCGTCACTATTTCTGGTTATATCCTCGATGCTCATTCCCAATAGGTATAGACTGTCACATCTGTACTACTGTATACTCTTTGACAAAAAATCCACTCTGAAACAGAAAACTATCACAATTAATAGTGTTTTGTTTGGAACATGTAGTTTCTGTGAATGTTCTTGTCTATGCGACTTCAATAGTCGTTGCAAATAATAATTAAAAATCACCAGTGGTCCAATTCAAATACGGGGCAGCCAAAATCGATACGTACAGGGGCATGTGTTATCTGTCAATTGTATTTTACCAAAATGAATTGTACGGATATAAGCTACCCTCCGTATTAGGGGATTGAATCCTAGGGAACATTACAGGGTATTATTATTATTGACGGTATTTCAATTTGAACGAAATATTGAATACTGTTTTGCAATATTGATGTTTAATAACTTGAAGTCATTAAAAACATGTAAGTCACAGTTATGAGAGAACGACCGGGAATAGAATTCAGGGAGCGAATCAATAAGAAGATCAAAGTGAGCAGTTACAAAGATGTCGAGGAGTTTGTTATGGATCGTGTAGAATAGAGGAGACTACAAAGACAAGAAAATAGCTTTTAAATAGGATGATTAGTGTGCGGTTATATGACATAATGAGGAATATTTTGGTTTCAGGAATTATGTCGTTGGAAAGAGGACGTAGCGACTAAAATTGTTCGAAATATTGGCAATTAAAATCTTTGAAAAATATCAATTAGGCTGATTTAGCTTTACAATGAAACAGAAACTAAATTGCACACTGAAAATAATAACGGCACTATAGAAACAACTATTTTCTCAAACGTGCTCGGAAATGCTTACATTACTTTCGAAACACGAACACGGAAAGTTTGTCATGGACCCTGCGACTCCTTCCCGGCCAAGACCCAAAGTAAGTATGAAAATCCATTCAAGTCCACTTCTCTAAACAATTAAATCTATCTTTGAACAGGCAAAAGAAAAATACATACTTCCAACTGCCCAGTGTTCGTGGTTTCGAGAATGTAAAATGCCTACCTGTACCGGTTACTTTAAAAAAAAGAAAAGGCTGTAAAATAAACTAGAGTGTTTTCATGTAATGTTCTGCTTTTTTTTCTTTTTGTTGAAAAAATAGTTTAGTGAGAAAAGTGATAACGGAAATATAGTAATTGATTGTGCTCCGCCTAATTTAAAACAAGAGATAATATTTGCAATGGAAAATTTGTTGCTGGTTATGAGCGAAGTAAGGTACATGAAAACTTATGAAACTTTCACGCACTGGAGAATCACGTGAACTATAGACTACATATTGTTGTCCTAACATGTCAAATATTACTTTAAATGTGTTTTTTACTTTTTTTATTACACATCTACATCTTTCTGATCTTTTAGTATTTCCTCACATTGTTTGAGAAAAGCACTACACAGGCCTCGGCGAGAACGGGGATTGCTTGTTGTTGTAGTTAGTTCCCTTTGATTTAAGCTGAAAGCGGCATTCAAAATCCAGTTGAGTGAGTAGTTGCAGTTATCACAATTTTCAGAATTTTTAATTGCTCATTACCCAAAATCAAAAAAAATGATTTGTGTCACTGTAATTCTGTGTGCGAAACATGATTAAAAAAAAATCTAGTAGATTATAGCGTTTTGCTGATTCCAGATATTATGTTAACTCGTTCAATGCCAGCAACGGCGCTTCCGGGGATAGTACGGGGTAGCCTGTTCCGCTAAGAGGATCTTAAAAAACTAACTGAAAAAAAAACTGACTGCATTTGTTTTTAATTATTGTAAAATTATAATGAAATTTTTGAAAACAGTTACCTTAATATGGTTTGTTCACATTTAGTTAATTACCTAAACCCTTACAGTATAATTTGAGAGCAGGTAGTCAAAATCGTCTGAGTCTTCAGAATTAACGACAGTAACTTCAAAATTAACCAATTTTTTGTATTCTATCTAGTGACGGGACGAACAAGTCGTGCACCGGATGGTAAGCTACACGCCTGTCCATGACAGTTGCAGTATCACTCAGAGCTTTAAATCACAGAGATCTGAGGGGCACTGCCACTGCGCCCGTCACCCTGAGACATAAGTTGACAAGTACCATGTGCCTGTAATTTCACCAGCACCCTTACCCTTCAAAACCAGGACAAAATAATGCTGACATCACTGCTTTGCGGCAGAAATAGAAAAGGTGGCAGTACTTCCCTGGATGAACACTGTCAAAAGGGTTTTACAGCTACTAAAACTTCGTGATAAAAAGAGCAAGAGTACCTAGTTATTTGTTATGCAAGGCTGCAATGCTGCCGAGCGAAACACACAACTTTTCACCTCACTATAGCGAAAAAAATGGTAGACGAAAGAAAAACAGTTGAACTGTAACAAATCAGTTTTATTCATTCGAATACAATTGACTTACAATTATATGGACGTCGGGTCCGCGCTAAAAAGTGTCCGCACTTGTAAGGCGCTAAAATCGTATACAGAGCGCGACACTCCGCTTTAGTCTTCATTTGTTCTACGGACAGCGCGATACTGCGATGACATAACAATTTAAATTTCGAATAGGTTGACTTGGGACATTTTTTTCGTGGTTTTTGTATTAGACCCGTCGTCCATTTATTTGTAAGTCAATGTTCGAATATAAAAAATTAATTATCGTTGTCAGTTTAATGTGAACAATAATAAGATTAAAATATGTCAACGTTATATTACATAAGATGTTATATAAGTAATGTACATTATGTTTTTTTTTTCATCGAAAGAAAAAGTTAGGTGCACCTCAGTCCATTGTCAAGTTCGAATTTCAAAAACCTTTTCCACGCTAAACGCAGTTTCTAATGTGAAAGAAAGCCTTCCCGAGCTAATGAGGTGAAAAAGGTCTTTGACATCGGTGTAGTAGCCAGAAATTTCTATCACAGCACAATAAAGTGATTCTTTATTAATTTTGTAAGAGGTGAGAATTATATGACGGCATCATTCGTTCAGTTCTAATAACAGTATAGCTTTGTTGACATGTTTCTTTACGACCGAATAAAGAATAAAAACCAATTTATCGCCAAACGCAAACCTAAGTAGATAATTTACGATCTCGTCGACATAAAGGGTTCTTTCTTTTACGTTCTGTTATTTCGTGTATGGTTTTTAAACCAATAGTTATAGGGTCCAAAATTGGTTTCGCGCACGTGTAAAATGTTCATTTTATTCACGTAAAATGTAATAAGCAACATAAATCTACTACGATGGAAATAGAAAAACAAATGCAAGCAAAAATATACCTTACAATGTAGTACATTATTGGTGTTATTCGTAACAAAGAATCGTTTGCAATTTTTGGCCATATTATGAATAGAAAACAACCCCTGTTCAGTAGCAAAGGGGGTTGAGCAAATGTTACCCCATAGAATATTTATTGCAACGCGTAAAAGTAACAGATTATGAAAATGTTGCGATGTATGAAACATTCGTTCTTAAATAAATAATTGGGTACCAGAGATTCGACGTGTGCAAAAATAGCATTGAAAATTCTTGATCATTCATGTGATTACACTACAATACAAGATGACACGGGACGATATTTAAAATGTATATAGACGCTAAATAACATGGTATTTTTATAGTTAAATTCGACAATTTCTTCTATTGTGTTGAACATACCATTTGTTACTGCCTTAGAGCATAATATAGGTCTGGAGGCATCGTCGATAGATAGGCAGTCCCCTCTGTCAAGGTACAAGTAATAAAATATCATCGCAAAAAAAACACTGCTTTGGAATCAATGTTTTTTCATTTCCATTATTGAATTCACAGCGTCAAGTGCTCCACGAAATATGTCGTCTTGCGCCATACAAAGTTGCAAAAAAATCTCTGCTACTACCAGTTTAGCCCAGGACGAAATTTCATTCCTTATAATATATATACTAATATACCAAGTCTATGTTTTACAATAATTACTGGTTTTCTATTTTAACACATTTTTTTCACAATGATCACATTGATTTTTTTTTATTAAGAGTTTTGGTTTGGGTACAAGTCCTTTGAGCCATGTCTTCGTTCAATTATCGAGATTCTCATTGAATATTTTTCATTGTGGTTCTACAACATTATGTTTTCACTTTCACACATAAATAACTTAGTTCTCTTGTTTGGGCTTTGTAAATAGTCTTTTAAGCGCCGGAGTCATTAGATATTTCTGTTTTCACTTTCACTTATATCACATTATTGTCACTTTGAACAAAAACTTTGAATTCGTAATAATTTAATTTTTCGAGATAAACTCTTTTGTAATTTGGTTTAAAATAAGGAATATCGTTCTAAAAACTGTATTGTAAAAAACTGTACTCGTAACTTCAAAAGCCCGCCATCAACTCTCACATTGATTCTATTTTACCGATTACATCATTGGCTTACAATTATATGGACATCGGGTTCGCGCTAAAGAGTGTCCGAACTTATAGGGCGTTAAAATCGTATCCAGAGCGTCATTCACGCTTTAGTCTTCGTTTGTTTGACTGACAGCGAAGCAAGCAAAACTAGACAGTACTGCGATGACATTACAATTTAAAAGCTTTTTCATATTCCTTTACATGTCACTATGTTTAAATAGGTTGACTTGGGACATTTTTTTCGTAGTTTTTGTATTAGACACGTCGTCCATTTCTTTGTAAGTCAATGGATTACATAGAAAATATTTGAAAACATTCGAACATTTGACGTAAGCATGCCTATGAGTTTTTTTTTAGAGACAACGGTTTTGGCATAAAACCATACAGCGTGTTATTCATTGCCTATGAAGTTCTTTAATTACTGACAGCTGTTTTTTCATTATAGAGAAGCTTCTGCCGGCTGGTTGAGTTCCGAGAAAGGCGCATCCCGCAACATAAAGCACACCCGTAACGTAATCGTAACATGATCATGCGCCGCAGGCCAAGCCCGACCCCACCGTAGGTACATGTCTCGTATATTATCATCGTAATTATTGATACATTTAAACTGTCGTGTCGTTTATTTCTCTCGTGAGTTTGCTTCTTAGACTGTTCCAAGTGAGCTATGAGTGTTAGTTATTATTATTATACATTCAAAGATCGAAGGAATCAAAAAAAATCTCGAGTCAAAAATATCGTTGGTAAGAGCGGTAGCCCAGACAGATCGAAGGAATTTCGTTGTGTTATTCGATCTTTGCATCAATAATAATAGCGTCTAGTCAGTTACATCAAAAGGAATAGTTATACCAACGTTGAATTACATCGTCCCTGGAAAGGTTTAATACGTCTAACGTGCTTTTGGAAAAAAATCCAGAGAGCGATTTAAAGTAATTCTTTCAAAAAAAAAAAATCATAACTCCGATTTTGTTCGTTATATGGAATAGCTGAAACTTTCTAGTTTTCCATATTTGTAACAAATAAAATTAAAGAATATTTTTTTTACGTGCAAGTATCATATCGAGTTCTTAGGTTTGCGCGATTGTTACACATAGGAAATGAAACTATTTTTCCGGATTTAAATCGCGTATACTTGTTTTTTCAAACAAACCGAAGTTTCGGGCCCTTTACCAATCAACCGTGACCATGGGACCTGTAAAGGGCCCGGAAACGTCGGTTTGTTCGAAAAAACAAATATACGCGATTTACATCCGGAAAAATAGTTACATTTCCTACTCAAGTATTATATTTAGAGGAACGCTAGGAAAGGGTTAAATTATGATAACATCGTTCATATGAGCCACTGCATATAAAATCAAAAGACTATTGAAGTAATTCTTTTTTCAAATTTAACGTTCTGGTATATGTGGCTAGTGATTAATTGTGAAAATTATTAATTTTTTTTTAAGTTGCTTAACGCCCATCCTTACCACAAAGATCGAAATATAATAATATATTTTCTTAATTCGACGACCTCGGTAACTCAATGGTTTGCTCTATGGACGCTGTTTGAGCTGGTCCCGGGTTCGACTCCCGGTATGACCTATTTAGGAAATGAACTTTTTGAAATTGGTTCCAGTCTGGGTGTTCTGTGCAGGACTTTTTTTTTAATAATTATTAAAAAATAGAAATAAGCCGAGTCCACAGGCTGAAAGACAGTTCCTTATAAATTAGCGCAATTAGGTTTCCTGACATTACGTTTTTTCAAAAATGTTTTTTTTTTACATTTGAATAACATGAAGCTTTGGCATTTAGGTAATCAAGCTATAATATTTAAGATATAACAAATGGGAGTGTCTTGTTTTAAGCTGAAATTTATGTTAACATGCAAGTATAACACGGTTACGAGTCTAAGCAATTTGCTTGAAGTTGGGTTATTTACGCAAGTTACGTAAGTCGGTTAAAACATCATAAATATTACTTAATTAGAAGTTAGATACGCTTGTTCGCGGAGTTAATACTTAATCCTGTTTCAAACCAGATAAGGTTAAGCGTCCTTTCCTTTGATAAAAGATATGTCAAGAAAAGTTTCTTATTAACTAAAGAACTTAATTCCAAGCTTAGATTATTTTGTTCACTTTGTGTCAACTCGGACAGTTTTTAGAAGTGATTATAATTTTAAATAAAAACATTTTTATTTAAATCTATGATAAGTCAGTCATCACCAAATCCACATTAAACCACATTTATGCTACAAAAAAATCTTTTTTTAGACATCCGCATCTGCAGATTTTAGAGCTGTTACACAAGGTGACTGTTGGCAACTATGCATACGCGATGCAGTAGCTAATCGTCTTTACACACGCGCGCAATTTTAAGCAGCGAAGTCGCGCGTTTGCATCAATGCAATCGCCTATAAATCGGAAAGTATAGCGATGCAATCGCGCGTTTCACGAACGCGCCACTTAACCACACTTAACGATGAAAAAATCGCTTTCGCGTCCGCATCTGCAGATGTCGTCGTCATAACTCACATCTGCGTCATCCCTAGTAGTAAAGACAGTTCTACACTCCCAAGCAATATTAAGAAAACTTTGCCATAAAACATATCCTCATGTACTTATATGAGTAAATGCCAATCTTAAACTCGTGACTAATTCTAGATCGTTTAACTCCGAAACGAAACTTTGTAAACGAAAACTGAACTCCGTGCTTCGAATGAGTATACTTAACAACATGAGAAGAGCCGGGAAGCGTGGAAGTGAATACATTATTTATGTTTCTACAAAGTTACGTTCTTGATTGCGTTCCAACACTATTCAGGTTTGCAACAAAGGCTTAGAAGTCGGAAAAATTTCGTGAAATGTGTCGATACTCTGAGCATTGAACTGGGTCAGGCGAGGTACTATCTGCCTTTGTCCCAGCTTGTTAGTCAGTCTTCTGCACATGATTGTCTTTGGCTTTTAAATAGACTTACTCAATTACTCAAATCATCTTTATTTCACATCAAACTTAAGAGTTACACTCTTGTCAGTGGAGCATCTTCCAATCATCTCTCTTATAAGCTAGCTCTTGACCTCCTCAATATGACACGACACTGGCCTTTTCCTTTATTTGATCTTTGTAACTGCGCCCAGGTAGACCTCTTCCCTTCGATCTTTCCCTCCAAATTGGTCTTAAAGATGTTGTCAAATGTCCAATCACTCTCCGCGTCTATACTCTACAGTATTCAGGATCGTTCTTTTCTCGTTTACCATTCTCAATACTTGCTCATTGGTTTTCTTTTCTATCCAAGTTATATTCTGCATTCTCCTCCAGCACCATATCTCCAAAGCTTCCAATCTTTCCCTATCTGTTTGTGCCATTGTCCATGTTATACATTCATAAAGTGCAGTACTCCAAATGTACACCCTAATTAGATGTTTCTCGGTCTTGCATGACAAGCTGCGTGAATTTACAGTTGTTTTTTTATAGTTAAAAGATGTTTTTGCCATAGCAATTCGTGCAACAATATCAGGTATTTTCTTCTTTATCAGGTCTTTATTTAACAGGTAACCAAATTACACTTCAAAATGTCATATTGATTGGACTCTACTACTCATTCGTACCTAAAGCAAGAGAAAAATGAGCTAGAAACTCTAGGGGTTGCTCTTTGTAAATATGCATTTGAATACATTTATCATTTAAAACATTTATTTCAAACATTTTCGATCGAACTCATAAGAGCTAAACGAGTCACTACCACGGACTTTTGTCATCCAATTACGCAGAAGCCGTATAATAAATAACCTTTAGTACAAAGTTTTTGTTTCACTATAGTTCTAAACCTCGTAAATGGCAGCTTTTGAATTTCAACCGGAATCTTATTATGGTAGCGTATACGTAGTCCCTTAAAAGAATTTGTGATTTTTTATTCCTCCGTAAAGTTACGTCTACCACTATTATTCATAACAAAACAAAACACTATTCTTCTTAATATAAATTGCCTTTCGACGCTACTGTAAGAATGTTAATCTCTTTAAACTTAGCTTCGGACTCAGGTTGGCCGGAGCAAGGACAATTTGTTCAGGTTATGTGAGCAATCGCAAAGACCTGAGGGGTATTGCCACCGCGTCCGTCATATTGAGATAAAAGTTGCCAACTCCCATGTGCCCATAGTTTCCTAATTCTTTTATAAGAAGCTGTTCTGCTACTAAAAATTTGATGAATATTAAATACTACTAAGTCTCCTTGCCAGATTCCCTTGACAATAATAAGTAACAAACTCTTGGATTTGCGCTTTGTTAACAGACATTTGTATACATTTATCATTTACTTTTTTTTAATAGCATAGCTTAGATTTTCTTTCTAACTCATTTACTCTTCAGTCAGTACGACTCTGGAACGCTCTACCGCCTCATATTCAAAAACCGCCGAATAGTCCGCGATTTTAAATTGGAGTCTCAATCTACATCTGACATTATTATATATAAATATGTATATTAAATATATATGTGTATGTATTATATATTATGTATTTATGTGTATATAAGTTGCTTATATAAGTATATAGTTAGTCATATAATATTATGCGCTATATTTATATTGTGTTTAAACTATATATCATAATTATTTATAAACTTCTTCCTATCTGTTTTAATTATCATGTTATGCACCCCTGTTAATTATTTTGAACCCAGCTCTCCGGTTGACTGGTAGAGAATGCCTAATGCCATTAAGTCTGCCATTTGTACTATTTTATGTGCAATTAAGTTTAAATAAATAAATAAAACAGCTTGACAAAGGTGGAGCCTCGTAAATGGCAAATTTTTAATATCAACACAGGTGTTATTATAGACGCGTATACACAGTTTTTTATAAATAACTTTGTGAAATGTAGACAAGTCCAATTTCACCAGTAACTTTAGCGAGTTTGCGCATGGCATCCGATCTATGCCGTTCCGAATCCGAGACTGCGAGTATACAAGTCTAGAAAACTCGAATTCGGATGTCACTTGTGCACTACTTCCAATTCGAATCCGAGAAAGTACGAATATCGCTTGTAAACCTAGAGACAAAATGATCCCTGTGACATTTCAGATTGTCATTTCTCGGATTCGGAACTGGGGGTCTACTCTCGATCTCCGTCCGACATCCGTCCGAAACAATTACTGCCAAATAAGCAATACTGGACCAAATGAAAAGACGCGTGATGCGAATGAAGCTTCATACTTGATACTTGTCTTTTAATTTTGTCGAATATCACTTATTTGACAGTAATTGTTTCGGACGGATGTCGGACGGAGATCGAGAGTAGACCCCCTGATACGATTCGGATGTAGTGCGCAAATACTATTGCCCTTTATGGTGTTAGAAATAGATATGATGGCAGTATTTCGCTGGACGAACTTTCCTGCTATTAAAAGTGCTGTGTGATCCAAACGATGAGCCACTTCTCAGAGTGCCCTGCGAGCACGCAGGGCACCATTAAGTCCGCAAGCGTGCAAGTATTAAAGCACTAACACCTGCACGCTTGCGGATTTAATGGTGGTAACTAGTGGCTAAGTATTGGGCCGCAATAATGTACTAAACATGCTATTTATAAGATAAGGAAACTACTTAGATATAAAACTAATTCGTGCCCTGACAGTAGCCTGACAGTGTGACGTATATGGGTCGATATATGTAGTTATAACTACCTAAACATTAACAAGTTGTGGCAATTTATTGATAAGGGGGCCCAAAAAAGGGACTTATATGTCCACGAATATGAATTAATAAATTTTGGAGGCTTTAAGTCTCTTCTAAGTCCAAGAAGATATTTTAGTAGCAGAAAAGCTTTTTGTGAAAGAGTTCGTCCAAGGAAGCACTGCCAACTTACCTATCTATACCGCCAAGCGGTAATGTGAGCAATACCTAGTGCGTTCCGGTTTTGAAGGGTAAGGGTGCTGGTGAAATTATAGACATATGGGACTTGTCAAGGTGATGGGCGCCTTGGTAATGCCCCTCAAATTTTTTGCGATATAAAGCTCTGAGCTGCACTGCAACGGTTATGGACAAGAAAAAAAAGATATCTTTCTTCACGATAATTTCTTTTTTACCATCCAAGTCGTTAATTAGTATAGAACTCAGATGTAAAAAAAACACTTCATCGTCGTTGTCAAATCATTATACATCCCACTGCTGGACACGAGTATCCTCAAAGGAGATGATTTTAAGTCACAATACGTTGGAGATACACATTTTCGGATTGTACACCTTCTTCGAAGTGCAGCTGTCATGACGATAGCGAGAAATATAACTACTAAACACACAAAAAATAAAAAGGAAACAAATAGTTTAAATAAAAAGGAGGTCATGTATTTTCACATCGGTAACGTAATAAAAATAAATGCGCCGCAAATGACCTCGCTGCAACAATAATTGAACAATTTTCGTTGTAGTTTTATCGTCAATTTATTGAGCAGTAAAGCATTGGTTATTTTAATTATTTCTATAGGCGTGGTTTTACTTAATAATAATGGATAACTGGCAACTAACTGGTTTATTACGTACCGCTAATAGATACAAACTCAAAGTTAGAAGAAGTGGGATGACTAATCTAAATTTATTTATTAGCGAGACATAAATTGTCTATAATTCCAAATTTAAATTCGTTCATCGAAATTAGAACGTTGAAACATCATCAAAGTATATTCTAATTTTAAAAGGCAATAGATCAGGCATAAAGTTAACGGAACTTTCTCGAATGTCTGCAATTCGTGTATACTTTGAAATGACAAAGTTTAAAGTATCAAAAAGGTCTGACATTCCCATCTGTAGTCCGCTTATTCATTCCCACCTATTCACGTCTTTTGATGTCCATTATCCGGATGTCTGAGCTTTAGAAATCCTTCAGAAGTACCTTAAAGCAAATATAATTGGGTCCTCTTTCTAACAGTCTAGTAAATGATCAATTTACTAGTGATTAGTAATAATTGATTTGCTAATGGCCGTTAGCTACGAACACAAGAGACTGAATTTCTACATAATCGTTCGTTTTCGATTCCAATTCTGTAGTTTATGTTTGGCTTATGTTTTTTTTAACGCACACACTTATAGCCCCGCACTAGGGAAACCCAATATAGCGGGTGCCATGGACACACGCATAGACAACCACATTTTACACCGACACTCACGAGATAAATAAATGTAGGCAATACAAACATTTCTCCGAACCTGAGACCTATGCGTGGCAGACCAACGTGGTAAACGTTTGACCACTGAGGCTGTTAATGATTATCGTGCAAATCATGGTGTCTATGGACTTACTTTCAAATCGTCTTTTCTCAAGTCCATCAATTTTTGAGTTAACACAATACTTGCTTTTAAGTGCCAAGTAAATCGTGCGCCTGTTGGTAAGCGACACACCTATCAATAACAGTTGCAATATCATTCAGAACTTTAAATCGCAAAGATCGATCTGAGGGACATTGCCACTGCAACTGTCACCCTGAGACATAAGTTGACAAGTCTCATGTGCGTGTAATTCCAAGAGCCCTTATCTTTCAAAACTGGAACGCAGTAGAGCTCACATTATTGTTTGGCGGCAGAAATTTCTCTGGAAGAGTTCTTCCGTCCAAAATTTTGTTTAGAATGTGAAGAGCTGACCTCAAAAGACATCAAAGAACGTTAGTGCATAAAACAAACCTGGAAAGTCATCACTAGAACAACGTTTGAACGACGCCATGTTTGCTCTAGTCGTCCACAGCGTCAACATTGGCGCTCTCGACCAACTGTTTGTCCGTGTTGCCGTCATTAAATCTTAGCTCCGTTGCAGTGATTTAGATTGCTTGTTTAATAACTCGTGTTGCTATTCGAGTACACCAATTAAACTATAAGTGACAGATGTGTCATTATCAACGTTTAAATATACCATAGACAAAATACTGATATTTAAATTTCGAATATTCTTTTCGCTATCAAGATTTATTCGTCCAAGTTCGTAAAGATTCGTTCGTAACACAAATAAAATAGCGTTTTCGAAACAAGCAGGCGTCATAAGTTTTATTTATAATACCAAGTGAAGGGATGAAGAAGTCGTGCGCCTGGTGGTAAGCGACACGCCTATTCATAACAGTTGCAGTGCTGTTCAGCGCTTGCAATCGCAAAGACCTTAATGCCTGTTGACATGTCCCATGTGTCTGTAATTTCACCAGTAATCGTAACCTTTAAAGCAGGAACGCAGTAATGCTCACATTACTGCTTGGCGGCAGATATAGTAGTAAGGTGGCAGTACTTCCCTATTTTAAAAAACAGTTTATTAAAACAATACGAGAATACGAAGAAATCATTTAATATTAGTGTTGACCTCCTTTAAACGACGATAACATGCACTGCTTACTTGTGAACTAACAAACTTCACACCGCTTGTCTCGCCAGACTGCTAATACAAACTGTGTAACGTAAACATTTCTGAGTAGTGCTTTGGCAGCGTAAACAAAACATCAAACAATGTCACAGTCATACACAGTACACAGTGAACATTCTACAAGATAGTCACCTTTATTTACCTATGGGTAATAAAAGATAACTGACTTGTAAACAATTGACAGTTTGAATCAATTAAGAGTGATTGTTGATCGAGATGCAACCGACGCCGACGGCGAATGTTTACAAAGTAGAAATGTATTTGATTTCATAGCATGTACCTACTGATTTAACGTTTGCGTTTAAAAAGTTCTTTTAGGAGTACGGACAACAATGAAATTAGTGTGCGACTTAAATGGTGGAGTGTACGTTAATTCGAAAGTAGAATGGAAGGTACACACTTTGGCTTGATTTGCTTCAAATTCAAATTCAAATTCAAAATAATCTTTATTTCATAGGTAAGCATTATTACACTTGAAATCGTCACAATGGTTAAACTCTACCGCTCATTCGTAAGGCAGATTCCCCTGAGAAGAATGAGCAAGAAACTCTAGGGGTTGCACTTTGTAAATGACATTTACAATTGATCTTCTATGATTCGTGGAGTCGAAAAAGGTCAGCCTTAGGTCAAAGAATATAAAATAATGAGTCAACGACAAATTAGTTTGCGCGAATAATGCCTACATTGTTAAAAGGATGTACTAAGGAAATTCCTAGTAAATAATATTATGTAGATTCCGAACGTTTTAAAAATAAATGGAATTACACACAATATGATGTATTGTTCTAATATAAACATATGGGCACTAATATAAAATAAAACGTATACCAAGGATGCATAGACGTAGGTTTTCAAAAATTACTACAAAATATATGGCCACTATAAAAGACACGTCTCCATAACTTTTGCACGCCGAAAATGCTGTAACCCAAAAATGGCAACTAACTACTAACTAAACTAAATGACGACTAGGACATTCAGCTATTGAAATAAATAATCCAAAGTTACATTATTAATGCAAAAGCAACTTACTTTTTGACCCCTAAGCCGCTGAACCAAATTTGATGAATTTTGTTATAGCGATGTATGTATCTTGGAGAGGGGATAGGCTACTTTTGGTCATAAAAATAAATCGACTCATCCGAAGAACAGAGTCCGATGTGATTATATAGCGAAAAGAGAATAAGTACGTTACGAGAATAATTTCGTTATTCAAAGTAAGGCCTATGTAAAGGTGTTATGAGAATTTATATATCTTATTTCGTTACGGAAATATGAAATCGAACAACCGACGATCTGACATCCACAGCGAAGAAGAACGAACGAAATGTACTATGTCCTGAGAACAAGTAGTCTTGCACATAGGTCTTTGTTCTACGGATAAGTCGAAATATTTGGAGTAGATTCTACCTTCACCTTACTTGAGTCGACCGGCAGGGACACTGGCTTTATTTCAGAATTTATTTTTTCACAAACGAAATTAATGTTGCCAATGTTTATTTTTATCAATATCGATTACACGAAAAATTGATATCGTAAGTACTACACGTGTTCTATTTAGTTCAGTTGGTATATGCAAAGTACCTATTGAACACAGTGGTTTTCTTGTAAAATTTCGAGGTAAGTTTGTTTTTTTCTATCGTGAAAATATTTAGGAATCGTGTTTTCACACCGTATAGTAATCGGTGTATATTCTCAATTTACTATATATTTTTTCCAAAGCGAATGATTCAACTCTTTCACTGTCATGCGGAATCAACCAAAGCTATTTGAAGTTGTAAAGACTCTTAAAGGAGATGAAAGAGAAAATGAAAGTTTGTATGGAGAAGCAATAATTTCTCAAATAAGTAGTACAGTAGGCTACTAGAAGTAATTATTCTAGCGAAGTAGCGGGCACTAACTAGTATAATAATAATGAGCCAGCACATCAATTGCCGGGTCTAATAAAAAAACCTGGTCTCTAACTAGAATTCTTATTGCATAACTGTAGGCAATTACGTTAGGTCATACAATATTACATTGGTTTGTGCTTTATAATTTACCAGTTAAGGTGTACAATATTATCAAATGTCACAGATTAAAATTAAGAAATAAAGAAAAAATATATTAATAAATATGTCACATCACTAGTTACCAACTTTGTCGTTGTAGTCAAAAAACTCTTATTATAAAAATGTTTGGTACTCGATCATTTACTAAGGACATTCTGAAATTTTACTTACTCGAATTTTTTTAATTCATTCGGACTGCTGTTGTATCTTAATCGACATTACGTGAAGGTTTTTGTGGCAAAATTGATTAGGATTATTATGAGTAGAACCAGACCTGTAGGGCTGGCACAATAGTGCGCGACTAGCGCGAGAGCGACAAAAAGCGCGAGATAAAGCTATTCTCCCATAGAGATCTCGCGGTTTATGTCGCTCTCGCGCAAGTTGCGCCTTATCGTGCTAGCCCTACAGTACCAAGAACACTCAGACCAGAATAAATGAATCGTGGGGCCACTGATATCGTCAAATTGCTCAACTGCGTCAACTGCCTTCGTGACCGAACTGCTAGGTTGCGTGTCCACGCTAAGAAAAGTCGCCGGGTGTATGCAAGAATTCGTGTCGTTTCTACACACGAAATGTGTACAGTGCCTCGGCACCGGACAAGAAAAATCTTGTCTACCCCCGACACGCACTTTGCCGCTATTGTATGGAGCGGGGTGAGGGCATTGTCAGTAAACGAACGTTTTTGCGCGTGGACGGGGGTTGATTAGTAATCATATACAACAACATAATTTTCTTCCCACAGTCGGTATTAAAACGACAGCTACCTGGAAGACGCGTACTGCACTAACACATTTTACCTTACACACGTCTGTCCAAAAGCATTTGAATCGTGTACATACTCATCATTTTCTCGTCTGTACGACACGACATGTTTTCGTGGCTAGATCCGACAAAGTTCTTGTCGTGTACAAGACCATTCTCATCTTTTCTGTAGCAGACACGTCAGTTTCTTAGCGTGTTCACGTGTCTCACGTTCGATTCCCGGCCCGGAAGAAATGTTTGTATGGCCTACATTTATTTATCTCCTGAGTTTGGGTGTAATTTATAGTTGTGTATGCGTGTGTCTATGGCACCCGCGACACAGAGTTTTCCTAGTGCGGAGCTATGTTGAGTGTGTGCGTTATTATTATAAAAAAAAAATTCAAATTCATTCTACGTAGTACTTTAACAATGAGGTACCTACTCAACCTTAACGTAAAAGCACTTTTAATTAGGTACAGTGAAGATTCTAATTCCGTTACTCGAAGAATGTAAGCAAAAACAAACCAAACTCTAGTGACCAGTTGCTCAATGATTTTTAAGTTTCTTTTTTACTATTTAAGTCGCGCGTTACAAATCGTGATTAGTCGCTTATTAAGCTATTACTTAGCTTCAATAATGAATGAGCCCGTAACTTTGTAAGGTATGCTAGCTTCTCACGCACCTCCAGCTTAATCAAATTAAAAATGGTTTTATGTTCAAAGTAATTACGCTGACGTATTTTATGATACATGTTATCGTGTTGAAAAAGGTTAGAAAATGATAAATGAGCAACGATTTGATACATAATAAAGCTCATTTTGGTAGGAGTAAAAACCCGTAACCAGCAGGTTTAGCGACTACAAGTTACGGGTTGATAAACAAGAAACATTAGGAAACTTACCACCAGTTTAGGTGCCTGTATTTCCTTTGATGAAAAATCCCGAACAGACATAGACTGCAGCATCAAGTAACATATTAATAATATATTTTAGTTTCCATTATTAATTATGAATAAATTTAATTTAATAAAAAAATCATGTTGTTATAATAAAATAATTGTAAAACATATCGTCGGAGATGGTGCGAACCCGCGTATGTAGTATTGGTAAAAAGCGCGTATCTGCAGCAAACCAAATTCCGCAGGAAATATTTAACGTTATACTGTGTTATGTCAATGACTGCGATTTTCATTTTTGCACAGTAAGCATTAATTTATCTTGTCTACGGACTGATAAAAATAGATGCCCGTAAATCACGCTAATTTGGTTGTCACGACATTTGCGCGAATTTGATTTGGCCACTACCGAAATGTTGACTCATAATCAAATGCTAGTTACGCGTAATTGCACTATCGCCGACGATATGTAGCGTAAATTGGAATGTTCCTTGTAAAATTTAAACAGTAAGGTATTTAATTAATAACGTTTGTAACTATAGTGAGAAATAAGATTTGCATTAATATTAGACATAATATTTACCACCTCAAACTACCGAGACCATGGGACATGTAAAGGGCCCGAAACGTTGGTTTGTTTGAAAAACAAAATACGTGATTTAAATCCTGAAAAATAGGAAATGAAACTGTTTTTCCGGATTTAAATCGCGTATATTTGTTTTTTCAAACAAACCGACGTTTCGGGCCCTTTACAGGTCCCATGGTCACGGTTGACTGAGGTGGTACAGTCTTCAACCAGTTATGTCTAATATGGATGCAAACCACCCTATTTTTTCACTATAATTACAATAGTTATTAGTTAAATACCTTATTTTTAATTTTACAAAGAAAACATTCCAATTTACGTTATATTAAGTTTTACAAATTATTTTATTGAATGAATTTTTATTAAGTTCAATTATAGAAATTAGAACATATTAATAAGTACTGCAGTCTTATGTCTGTTTGGGATTTTTCATTAGAGGAAATACTGGATCCCAAACTGGTGGTACGGAGAAACCATCTTCCCTGTTGAAATTAGGATGTTTTTTAATTTCAATGGCCTCTCGCAGCATCCTGGACATCCCTGACATAACTGGTTGAAGACTGTACCACCTCAGTCAACCGTGACCATGGGACCTGTAAAGGGCCCGAAACGTCGCTCGGTTTGTTTGAAAAAACAAATATACGCGATTTAAATCCGGAAAAATAGTTTCATTTCCTATGTGTAACAATCGCGAAAACCTAAGAACTCGATCCGGAAAAATAGTTTCATTGGGAAACAAATTCGATCTAACTAATGCGACATTTTGATTTCAATAATCAATAAACAGATAAAGTTGTTTTTGGATTTGTAGAATTCAACATTAACATATACTGGTCGGCACACCAAAACACATTAATCGAAAACCACAATATACAAAGCAGGGTTGGAAATTAGCAAAATTTTTTTGTGATAATTATTTGATAAGTGTTCTGTAATAATCCATGTTGATTTCATTCGTTTCGTCTCTTTAATTTTTGAGTAAAAGTGACAAATTGAGAGAAAACTAAATAAACAAGAAGAAAAATCTCCGGGAAAACGATTTGTTAATATTAAATTTTGTTATAACGTCATTAAATATTTTTTTCATACAATTTGTTATTTTATACATTACATATGTTATGGGAGTTGCAACACTCATACAAATCTGTTTAGGTTTAAGACTGTAAAGTAAAAGCGTGTTAATGTTTTTGTAATTATTAAATGAATAAAATATACATTTAAAAAAATTAATTTCACCCGGATATTTTGACTCGTTTCTGATACAAAACATTGCTAGCGATTCCATTTTGTTGTTCCAATTAATTACATAAATGTCAAGGTAATTATTAAAATATATTTATCATGATATCCCATCTTTGTACACAACACAAAAAATATACTAAAAATTAAGCATTTTTTTACTTATGTGTACAGCGATGTGAGTTCGTTCAGACATAGTACAATTATTATTCTGCTGACACACACCTCATCATCATAAAACGATTGTGAATTCAAACCTTTTTAATATTCAATACAGACCCAGGATCTACATGTGCTCTATTACTAGAGAACCAATAAAGCAATTTGTTTGTACATTAATTTTGTAAACAAATCGCTGATTTACGTAATGGCGGAGGAATATTGAGTCGATACAACCTCAAACGGCTTTGGAAAAAAGAACAACGGTAACACAAACACCCAGACCCGAAACAATATAGATAAATTAGTTTTCTACATTGACCCGGCCGGGAATCGAACCCAGGACCTCAGAGATGACGACACCATGAAAACCGGCGTGCAAAATCACGGAGGTCGTCAAATACATACACATATATTTTGAAAGTTGATCAAGGTCGTATATTTTACCCAATGACACCAAAATTGTCAAAGGAGGAATATAACAAAAAAAAAGCTAAAAAATATTTCACAATACTTATTCGTCAGCCGTTTATATGTACAGTGGAATGCAACCGGCATAAATATCAACCAATCATTGTGCCCAATTATTATGGAATGCGTCATGAATGCTGATGCTCCGACAGGACTGCATGAGCGGGCATTTTGATGAATTATTTAATTCATTGTACGTTGACAATGTGAGGATGCCTTTATTTATAAAGACAAATTATGAAAAAAACGCAGTTGTTTTTTATACGTTTATCGCAATAGTTTAATAATATCCTTTACAACCATTGACTTACAAATAAATGGACGACGGGTCTAATACAAAAACCACGAAAAAAATGTCCCAAGTCAACCTATTCGAAATTTAAATTGTTATGTCATCGCAGTATCGCGCTGTCAGTAGAACAAATGAAGACTAAAGCGGAGTGTCGCGCTCTGTATACGATTTTAGCGCCTTACAAGTGCGGACACTTTTTAGCGCGGACCCGACGTCCATATAATTGTAAGTCAATGTTTACAACACTAACTTTCATTCATTCATTCATTATCATTAATCTTAATGTATGTAGGTAGATACACAAGCCAAGCAATGTAAACCGCTTATAAATATTTGTTTTTCAAACAAACCAACATAAAACTGACTGTAAAAAATAGTTACAATATCCAATGAGTAACAATGGCTATATTTAAGTAAAAATTATTATTTTATTTAAATATAGCTTTTCAAGTCCTTAAAACCATGTTTACATGTAATTAAAAAAAATGGGACTACATGTCAAATCAGAACTCGTGACGTCATTGGTAATAAATGGTTGCGAAAATTGTGCATATTGATTGACTGCTGCCCACAATCCAAAATGTCTGCCGTTTTCTTAGTTAATAAGTAATTAAACGGAGAAAAAACGTAGGATAACGAGCGGTGGATAAGGGTGCCGTTTGTTAGCTTACTTACGTATGACGTCATGTGGAGTGTTTGGTGTTTGGATAACAGAATAAAAATATTACAACTTTCAGATTAAAGAATACAAATCATTTCACAAAATTATTAATTAAATGATCGTTATTCTTGTACAAAACATTCTTTCTAACATTCAAATATTTTTCTGTTTATCGTCCGATTGCCTACTTTGGCGAATATGAATCACGATCAAACTATATTGAGAATCTAAATTCGAATTCTACATCTATTTATACAATCTTTTTTCCCGCCACAATTATATGTTAAGTACATTCTAGACAGAAGACGATGTGGAAGTAAAGAAATTAACGTTTTACAGTTACATGTATCATTGTAACGTAATTCAAACGAAATTTTAATAGAAATATATTTATTGTAATCATAAAATACTTTCCAAAAAATAATCTTTGTTGACAAATGTAGAGCGGATAAAATATTTATATATAATATCTGCCTATGTTCCCAGGAACAATTTCACTGTAATTTCGTTACGTGTTTACAATGCGCAAAACTGTATAACATTTTCGTGTAGTAAATTTACGAACGATGTCAAAGAGTAGTCAACAAAACAAAATAATGTTTATAGGTTATTTATTACCCTACAGAGGAAGTAGGACTTAAACAAGGATACAGAATTCACATTTATTATTGCCGAAGGATGGATGTCTTCTTGCTCACATGAGGAAAAATGGTCTTAAATATTCGCAACCGGGAAACCAAGGAATTGGGAACTGGGACAATGAATCTTCTTGGGGATCTTGGAAAACAGATGCTGGATACCAGGATATGGATTTTCCGTCATTGTGTTTTTTCTAGTTACCAACATAAAAATAAAATATTAGTTAATATATGATTTTGGTTATAGATTTCTTTTAAGAAGATAAATAAGAGACCATAGACCATACTGTTTCAATGTGGGTTGATAACTTCGAATAGGTCCTGGGCTCGATTTCCGGTACGACCAATTTCTGAAACAAGCTTTTTAATGGGTCTTGGTCTGTGTGTTCTGGACTTATTCTCGTTGCTCTGTCATAGTACAGTGAACTTTGTACTCAGAAACCAGGTAATTCGGTGCAGTTGTGTGGGACATTGTTATTAATAAAAGAAACTTGTTAATTTACTTGCAAATAACTAGAGTTTATAGTTAACCTATTGGTCTAATGTATGCACTGTACTTTGACAAAACCTGCATTCAGATGTGGGATGTAAACAATTAAAGGGATTTAATTAAATATTCCCAATTTGAATAGTAATACTGTAATTGATTTTGTGCTCTAAATTGAAAAGCATTATCTTGGAAATACTGATTATCATTTAAATGTTTTGTTTCAAATGGAATTTTAATAATGTAATTCTTTTTACTACATATTTAATCATTTTTTCAAGAGTGTAATTATTTAATGTACAATACGAGGCATTGTGGTAAAAAGTACGCATATACAGTCAACCCAAAAGTAAATTGTACTAAGGTCATAAATCTCCCCTAATCTATTATAATGAATCACTAATATAAAATGCATACTTTTTGGTAAGTGTGTACCTACTGTACTAACCCATATCGTCGCCTTACTTTCTGAAACTCGTATCTTAAATCACAAAGATACTGAAATGCAAAAAATGGATTGTATGTACAACGTTTGCATGCTGGTTTCACATAATATCTCCTTCATATTCACACACTGGCTTTTACATATTCTTAAAGTAATACATACAAATTAACACCCTTGATAAGAAATTTAAAATAAATAGAAAGTTTTGCCATCTCCTAAATAATGGTCTTTATAAAATAAGAGTTTGGGAAAGTAAGACATGGATATGTAATATTAACTGGTATTGGTACCTACATTATCTGTCAGAACCCAGTCTATAGTATAAAAGCGAATATTGAGGATTTGGAGATAGCTACAAATATGTTCTATCTCCAATTTGGAAGCCGTGTTATGTGGGTAGGTATTTAATCCAAATACAATTTTATAAAGAAGTTTTTATTACACGTAAAAAGCAGTCTATTCACTCCTACGTCGTTAAGGTACAGCCAATAGACAAGATTTAATCTTATTCATTGTGAGATAAAAACTATTTCCACGTAATAATATTCTATAAATGTTTTGTACCGCCGCCGGTATATGAATGTTTAATATTAAAGTTATAGCTAAGATTCAAGCTTGGCCATGTCATAAGAATTTTAATTATGTATAGTTGCAATAGGTAACCAAAGAGGTCCATTTATAAGTAAGATGCTACCTACCGGCTAAATGAGATCGGAGCTTAGGTTGTGGTCAGTTCATTGACCGTCAAAAAAATAAAAAAGAGCTACATTTTGTACGTACATGAGCTCGCTACAATGAGATATATGTATATTTACTCACTATACGGTCAAAATCAACAAGTTAAGAAGCTGACTATAGGATATATACTGAAAACTTTTATCACGATTTGAACATGCGCGTTAGAGCTTTTACAAAGTAAACAAAGCTCGAGTTTCAGAAAGTTTACACAACTAAAAGTGCTGAAATTACAAAACAAACTCACCTTCAAAGATGGATAGCCGTTTCAAATCCAAATTCAGCTTACAAAGACACAATCCACTTAGATTTTATACACAACATTCCTGAGCAAAACACTTGCTTGAAACTAGTAGCTTCACTCACAATCGTTGTCACACTTTTTAAGTAGAAATCTAACTTAAACTTGGCACAAACACACTTAGGTACACTTAGACAGTACTCTAGTTTACTTTTTCACATAAGTTACAGTCAATTGTCACGATTATCACAATATAAACTTAAAAAACTGTCGTAAACAACCGGAGCAACACTCAGCACGCGACAGCCATCTTCTGCCAACGCGAAGATTGAGATAAAATTCACTAGAGGGCAGTGTTTAACATGGAACAAAAATAACCTAAAATTTTCAATACAATGTTTCATCGTAAGTCCCCTAATTAAAACAAATAAATTTATATAAGAAATGCAAACAGCATAAATTACAAATAATTTCAATTTCACCACTAAATTCGGTGATGTTCTAAGATACAATAATTAATATTTTGCCTAAAATAATGTTTTGTTTCAGAAATGGTAACACTTATATGTTTACATTACCCTTACTACAGGTTTTCTACTAACTTAGCGGTTTTTGTGTTTTATTTTAAGTACTTAGCATTTTAAATGTACGGTTATTTTATAACTTTTAAAATATGCCAAATATTTATTAAAAATTGCTTGCTTTACAAATGGTATCAAGGACCAGGTAGTGCTACAAAAGCACAAAATATTCAATACGCATTTCGTACTTTTTGCAGAAATAGTTACGGTAAGAAGCATCACTCAATCTAAAAATGTCAAAAGAAAAAGCTTTTTACTCAAAAGCTGTGTGCGGTGCTAGTGTTCTACAATTGTTTTTAGGTAATTCAGGATAAATATTCTTATGGTGACCTATTTTGCTACAAAAATACCACGCAAAAGCGATATCACACTTTTATTTAAATGTTAACTATGAATTTTGGTGGAGTATTGGCGAGTGTGTTTTGTTTTCTTGCCTCGTAACTTTTGTTTTTGTTTGAAGAGTACGTAATAATTAATAATGTTTGACATAATAGCGATTGAGATGATTTTATCGGAACTTTTACACAGTGATCAGTCTACACATCATATTTGTTTACTAGCCTGGACATAGACAAAATTGTTAGTTTCGTGTTAGGTTGTTCTCATTACGGCCAGTAGACGCTTACTGTAGAAATGGAATGAATGAAGTTAGCCTCACTTAATTCAAAAGCATCTTCAGTTTATTATTTTATCCTTTTTGAGTACCAGTTCAAGTCTGCGTAAATGGGCTGATCCCTGGAATAAGTTCCTTGTGCAGGCTTGCTTGCACAGGCAATTGCCCTTCCTATATACTCAAGAGGTTAGTAGCAGTAGAGCTCCTTATGACATAGCAGTAAAGCTCTTTCTAAAAGAGTTTACCCAAGGAAGTACTGCCACCTTAACTATTCCAGCCGCCAAGCGGTACTGTGAGTATTTCTGCATTCCGATTTTGAAGGATAAGGTATCCGGTGAAATTATAGGCACATGGACTTGTCACCTTACGTCTCAGGGTGTTGAGTGCAGTGGCAGTGCCCCTCAGATCTTTTTGATTGAAAGCTCTGAGTGATACTGCGACTGTTATGGACAGGCGTGTCGCTTATCCTCAGGCGCACAACTTTGTTCGACCCGTCACTTAGTTTTTATTAAAAAAGGGGTTGATAAGGACTGGCCACTATAAACAAAACTTAAGTAGAGAGATTGAGAAGCTCTAGCACTGGACAGAAATAGCATTAGAGTAGTCAGCATCCTAGCTTTGACGTGGACAAGCACATGTCAAATCTTGGGCAGAAAGGAGAGTAGATTCTACCACGCGGCGGATAGAACTCCTCTACACCTTCTTACCCAATATTACCCATAGATGGGCAATACAATACATTAAAACAGTCAAAGTCTAGCGAATCCTTCAGTTCTTTACCACTGTTGGCCTTGACTCTGAATTGTAATTAGTGGTGATCATAATAGATCAGTTAGTGGTTTGTAATCTGTATTTGAAAAAGTTTTAGTATTTGCCAAACTTTGATTTAATCAATATTATATTATTATTCTGTTACAATTTTTTAATTTTCAACTGTTTCAACTTCATCACTAAATGTAAAAAAAAATCATTTTGTTTAATTTACATTTTTTGGTTAAGTAAGGCTTTACTAAGTCAATGTTTAAAGATGTTACTTTAAATTTATTTTTAAAAGATTGCTACTTTAAACTTCATTCTTATCTATTTCAATATAAACATTAGCAATATACAGGATTATTCTTGCTCTCTTATTTTGCTTCCTTTATACAATAAAGTAGTAGTGCAGAATAATACCATTTTGAACTAAGCATACGTCAAAAAAGTTTTAAGAACTAAGAAGTTAAACACGATAAAGTTTTGCTTGCTCTTCTGATTGCTTAGTTCAAAATAGTAGTATTCTTCAATACTGCTTTATTATAGTAGCTATTTGTTATGCGTGATTTAGTAGCATCAGAGCTCTTTGTGAAAGAATTCATCCATGAAAGTACTGCCACCTTACCTATTTCTTCTGTCAAGATTCCCGTTTTGAAGGGTAAGGGTGCTGGTGATATTGCAAGCACATGGCACTTATCAACGTATGTCTCAGGGTGACGGATACTTTGGCAGTACCCAAATCTTTGCAATTTGCTCTGAGTGGCATTGCATCTGTTACGGATACGCTCGTCGCTTCCTACCAGCACAACTTGTAGATCCCGTCGCTTGACACCATAAATAAAAGGAGTTCAATGATACGCGTGGAAACATACTGTCAATTTATTTAAGAATTGTTAAGCAATATTATTATATTGTATGTAATTAAGACCGCGCGTGCGTAAGAAGCTCTTACTGCAGAGTACGTTGAAATATTGCTTAATTTGCCTACTGCAACGTAGTCTTCGACTGTACCACTTGTAAATGGAAACTGATATTGATCCATATGTTTAAGGGCACTCAAAATTAAAACATGTTGATATTATAGTATTAAAGCATTGGAAGTTTTTAGGAGTTTTTTGAGTTGAACAAATTTAGCTGTCTAAGGCTCAATTTTCATTACCGCGGAATGGAATGGAAGCTTATTTTGGTAATTAAATTGTACATAGCATAATAAACTTTATGTCAATTATGTAAAGTAGGTACTTACAAAGCAGATACGATACAATTAATGTAATTACATAATTAAGTAGTAAGACGCGCGACCTGTTTTTTAATTCGTATCTAGTTTGTACGGTACACAATTACATAAAGTTCATTATGCTATGGTTACAAAAGTTCACTTCCAATCCTTTCCGCAGAAATGAAAATAGGGTCTTAAAGTATTTTAAATTTTTCTGGCGGAAATCTTTCATTTGAAGCTACTTGTATTTGGTAGTGCCCTAGAGTGAATTGTGTTGCTCTGGTACTCATAGTACCAGGTAATTAGTATGATCTAGCGGTCTGCTACATTATTATTATTATTTTCTTTCTAGGGCATTCCGTGGAGTGTGTCGACAGCGATGTCTTGAGCTCAAAACAAGCCTTACCTAAAGCGGCAGGGTTTTTTGGAAGATGTGTTATAAATAAAAAGCGAAAAAGGTTGACGACCACAGGGAAATGGAAACTCATAACTTAGGGAAGGGGTAAGTTAAAACATTTTTTTAAATCGTGTCCGAGTTCTTTTTTTATCGCGCCTGATAGAAAATATCAAAGCAGTACATGGCTTCAGTCATCATTGTCTATGTATATTAGTTGAAAGAGAAATTTTTCTGAAATAAAGAAGAGCACATCTATTGATATTTAATTTTGATATTAACGAACTGCTGTTTTCGACTTCTGCGTTCATTTTTTCCCGTTCGATCCTTGTTTTTTTTCGAGTTAAAATGTTTTAACGTCTGTGTGTTGTTGTTCTTTCAATTATTTATTAAATAATATTAGTGTTATTAATTTCAGGTACGAAAATGTTTTGTTGAAAATTGAGCCCGGTTTGATGGAAGCGATGATGGAAAACCTACTTAACATGAGTTGGCGAAAAAGGCCTATTGAAAATGATGACACAAAAGCTCTATCTGTCCAAAATACAAATCTCATTATGAAACAAAATATATTGATGAGCTGTCAAAAAATATAAGCGTTTGCTAGCTACCACGTTACTACTGCAACTTAAGTCTGATTCGGACTATATTAGTAATTTAGTCAAGTCGCAATTAATTTAATAACTATACGTGTCTGAGCAACAAAATTGAGTGATGTAGTCGAATCGATCTGTTATTGAAAATTTTCGGGTGGTAACGATTCTGAATACGTTTGACTACATTATTCATACACTAAACGAGTGAAACCCGTTAATTTAGTCAAGTTCATTAGTTGCCGCAAAAATGTCATGTTGAAGCGAAGATACAACTTAGTTGCGATATAATTACAACATGAGTGAATTAGATTTAGTCGCCTAGTTCATCTCTTATTATTAATCCATTCTTGTACTACAGTACCGTACCATCTATTTTGGTCGTTGATTTTAAAATTATAGTTCTTTTTTTCATTTATCACTGCATCTTTCAAGTAAGGAAATTAAATGAATGTGAACTGTAAAAAAATGGGGTTTAACTTTTAAACAATCATCCATTTTTAATGGGTCTAATTAAGAAATAGTACCACCTGCATTTTGACCAACCCTGCTTGTACAATGTAGTCGTAGTAGTCTGGTATAAATTTTTAAATAATACATTTTTAATAATAAGTGTTTTTTTTTTAATTTATATTTCATATTCTACCGCTTACCTTCACGACAGTGTGCGGAGTTCATTACAACCCGTACAGATTACAATCTTTTTAATCATTAGGTTACTATAAAGTCCATTTGTTTAGGTTAACTAAATTAAACTTAACTAAATGTAAACAATCTTCAGACGTCTATTTAATGAAATACACATTTATAAAATTATTTTTACTTACCTTCAAATGCAAATACTTAGCTTCATATGAAATTCCATGCCTATTTTATACCTATTGATTTGTAAAGTATACGTTTCAATAAAAAGATGTATCAAGATTGTTTACATTTAGTTAAGTACCTTTTATTTTTTTTTACGGGGGGGGGGGGGGGGGAAATCTTCAAAAAATCGACTAGTGATGATTACATCACTAATATCTTAGTAAAGTAGAGCTTGTGAAAGAGTTCGTCCAAGGAAGTACTGCTGCTTTCCGATTTTGAAGGGTAAGGGTGCTGGTGAAATTAAGACACATGGGACTTGTCAACTTATGTCTCAGGGTGACAGGCGCAGTGGTAATGTCCCTCAGACCCATGCGATTTAAAGCCCCGAGCCACATTGCAATTGTTACGAACAGGCATGTCGCTTAACTTAGGCGCGCGACTTGCTCGTACCATCACTTGGTGTCGTAATAAAAAATCTTGTCTAGCATAATATCGTCATCGAATCACGTAGTTTTTTAACTAATATAACAATGTGTTATTTCAACTAATTCAATTAATCAAGTCGAATCATTCGATTAAGTAATTGATTTATTATCACCCACTAAACAGTCTATGAGCGAGTCAATTATCTGTTTGTGTTCTACATTTTCAATGAAATGGATTGAAACCACAGAAATCGTGATTGAAATGGACTATAAATAGGATCGCATCAACGTGCTGCAATTTATTATCAACTATGACACTGCCTTTATCGAACGAAAACTAGAGATACCATGTTAAGGAATTCAGTGACCAAATGGCGGATGAAGAGGTTCCTGGTTCGATTCCCGGTAGGACCAATTTAGGAAAGAACATTTAGTTAAGTACCTTTTTTTTTAAGGGGGTAATCTTAAACAAATCGACCAATGATGATTACATCACGCATTACATACGTGAGCACGGATTCGAACCCATGGCTTCTGCTTGAAGGGCGATACGTCAAACCATTAGACTACCACGCCTTTAACAAAGATAGGTAACAGTTCGACAGAACTACTGGGAAGAGATCAATGCTCGGCATTTCTCTACGTGATCGAATCAGAGAAGAACGAAAGTCACCAGACTTACAACAGACGTACAATCCTTCGAGCTGTCGGTACAGCTCAAAGGATTAGCAAGTTGAAGTGGCAGTGGGCAGGGCACATAGCTCGCAGAACTGAATGCTGTTGAGGCAGGAAGGTTCTCGAATGGAGACCACGAACTGAAAGGCGTTCAGTGGGACGGCCCTCTACTAGTTGGATGGATGACATGGTAAGGGCGGCGGTAACCGATGGATGCACGTCGCGCCCGACCGGCTAGTCTGGCAATCCTTGGGGGCGGCCTATGTTCAGCAGTGCACATCTTCCGGCTGATGATGATGATGACTGGGAATCGTAAATCCCATTTGTTCAGCTAACTATTATAATTGTTGTGTAAAAATACCAGTAAGTAATTCTGTCAACAGAACTAGTGGGAGTACATGTGAATGTTTACAGATTGGCCATTAAACAATAGGTAGGTAAATGTAATGAACTATTTTGTCAGCCGTGGCCATGGGACCTGTACGTCTCAATTTAGGTACATTGCCGTGGGGAATGGAAGCGTCAATTTTACCTCATTGGGCGAGAAGGCGCGCGCAGTAGCTGAGGTGTTCGAGCTTTCGCTAGCTTTGTCGCAACAGCGGCTTAAGGCTGCAATATTTCGTCGACGTTTGACGTCACACTGATTCACCAGGCGTCGCCGATAGCAGCTGCGGAATACTCGCGAGCATTCTCGTCGCAAGAATTCCGCGGAAGACGCGTGACGTGATTTTCGGCACGTACCTAGTTTGTACTTTATATAATTTATCATAAAGTTCATTATGCTATGTACAATTTCGTTACAAAAGTTCGCTGCCATTCCGTTCCGCCGCAATATACATTGAGCGTTAAGGGTCCGACTCGTTGGTTTGTTTGAAAAAAAAAACGAATACGCGATTTAGATCCGAAAAAACCTAATAACTCGAAATGTTTACAGATTTTGTCAATAAATTATGTAGATAAACGCCTTATCTGCTACATTAGCTAGAAAACTGTTTCTTGTAGAAGTCTGCTTTCGAATCACTTAATATAATAACACAACATTGTTGCAATTTCATAGAAGAGAGAAAACACAATGTTGACAGCGAAAATTGAAAGAAGGTCACTGTTTTAAGTTTGTTATTTGCAGAATGCAAAATTTGTAACCCGTTTTATTTTTATATAAGTATGACATTATTATTCATATTGACGAAATAATTTGTGAAACATAGATGATACCACGTGCCTAAGTACGGCACGCTGTAAAAATTTTTATTGTTGAGTAGGTATTTAATTGGGCAGCGCTTATAACTTAAAATTAAAAGCGTAGTTGTGTATAATTTTTTTAACGTGCTTTTCGTCTAATGATGAGCAACTACTCGCATTAGTTTTCCTTCTTTCTGAAACGTTCCAGATGCCTGGTTCTCTTATACAATGGTAAGTTCTGCCTTACAAGTTTTTCTGAACAAATCTACTTGAAATAATAAGTTTTACAGGCGAAAACTTTTAAAAACCAATAACCAAAACAATTTCAACAGAATATTGCAATTGGAAAATTGTATTAAAACTCAAATGGACTTTGCAAGTTTTGCAACCACTCGGGAAGTGCGAAAACTTCAAACCCCCGGGACAAATGTTTGGAACTAAAATGGTGCTGTGTTACAAATTGGTGTTGGCGAACTATGATTAGTTATTATATTACATTGTTATAGGAAACTCGTTTCCGTTCTCAAGTTTTCGATATGACGTCTATAAAGTTTGCGGGTACATTGTAAACGTTGCAAACGTATTATTGTAGACCGAGACACATTTACACGCAGCCTGTCGAAGGACAACATCACACTAGCTGAACTGTCATCATTGTGTAAACTTTCGAGATATTATTGGCATCCTAAACTACTTTTTCTTTGAAAAATTTCAATTACTCTAATTTCACTTGACAACAAAACTAAATGTATTGTTGAGATTTTTTTGAACGTAATAAAAGTACTAACGAAACAATGAGTCCTAAATCCATTTAATTTTCACAATACAAGAAAGGTACAATAAAAGCTTAAATATTAGAGGGAACTGTAAAGGGCCCGAAACGTAGGTTTGTTTGAAAAAACAAATACGCGATTTAAATCCAGAAAAATAGTTTCATTTCCTATGTAACAATCGCGAAAACCTAAGATCTCGATAAGTAAAACTAGGATTTAATTATATGAATAAAATTGGGTCCCCACGGCAAGGTGCCCAAGATGCTGGCAGCGTTCCTCCTTTGTATGGCTATGCTAATGCGTTGGGCAAGGTAGCTGCCAGCCCTTGAGTTTCCCAGACAATCTATTAATTACGGAACAATTATATATATTTTGTTGGACGTCTGAACCTAGGCTCACGGCCTGCATTACGTAGATAAATACATATTTCATATTATAATACCTAAGATATTGAAGGATGAAATCGTCTGCTTACAGGTTTTTTTTAATTATGATAAGCTGACCTGATGATAAGCTACACGCCAATCCATAACAGTTTCAGAGCCACTTAGTTCTTTAAATCGCAAAGATCTGAGGCGCACTGCCACTGCGCCCGGCACCCTGAGACATAGGTACCTAAGTTGACAATTCCCATGTGCCTGTAATTTCATCAGCACCTTTACCGTTCAAAACCGGAAGACAGTAATGCTGACATTACTGTTTGGCGGCAGAAATAGATAAGGTGGCAGTACTTCCCTGGACGAACTTCTTCACAAGGAGCTCTACTGCTACTACAAAAAAAATCACATGTGTGACATTTTCCACAAAAAGTTAGCTATGATAAGAAAATCACTATGTTTCTGCACGTGAAGCTGAATAACACAAAAGCTATAAACTTAATAAGAGTTTTATCTGCACAAAGATGGTGAATTTCTCATAATTGGTACATAATTTGTAGATTTTTTGTGAAAAATGTCACTTACTGATCTTACCTTTAAGCAGACGAAATTATGGCTAAATAATGACCTCCCATTTTGACGTAGCAGTTAATTTATTACTTAAATATTTACTTTCATGAACAGTAATATCAGGGCTCCGTCTTTCGGTCAAGGTTAGTATACGCGATAACTGCCTACCGCTGAGTGTACCGACGTCGGCAGAAGTGCTCATCCAAGTCTTTTATTTATGGGCATTGGGCTCCGCACGGCTGCATACGGCGGGCAACGCTATTTTCACCACTCTGACCGCGTGCTTAGGTACCTTTTTGCTCACATTGAGCGATTGATGTCATTAGTTAAATTTAATAGTCTATTATAGCGTAGATTTTGTATGAGAGTGATGTACCTGTTACGTAATAACTATTAAGTAATTTGTCGTAATACGATGTGCATTTCGAAGTCTGACCGCATGGAAAATGAAGGAATGAGAATATAAACCGGAATTGAAGGTTTTAAAATGTTTCTATTTGTACACGCATAAGTTGGACAAGACAGATAACTAATACCTTGAACATGTCTGTACTCGCACTAGAAGCTTGAAGTTCGATAATTCAATGCCACAACTAGTTAGGAATGGACAAACGATCCGAAGTTGAATCCGAACTTTCGTTCAGTCGTTACTAGTTTATGGACAAAACCGTAACTTGGACGATGTCGATCCAGTACCATCCTTATGCGTGGGCCCTCGATCGATGGACTCCCTAATTCCTTCTTATATTTCGTATCTAAACGACATAGATGTTTCCGAGTCAATACACTCTAATATCAAAACATCATTGCAACAAGAATTTTTTGGTTTCATGTAATTTTGCAGGTAAATAACATAAAAATATTCATGTAAGTAGCTTTTCATCACATCGTAAACAGTAAGATTGCATGTGGCCTAACTTTTTTTTTTCCTTTACAGCCATGGCCGGTAAGGAGGTTTTTTTTTCAATTTGTAGCACGACATACTTCCGTAGGTCAGGTTCAAATTCAAGCAAGGAGGTTACTGCTCAAAATTAAAACATTCGCTTAAAATGTTATCTAAATAGAAATTTAATTGCATTCAGCCATATAGGACTACTTAAATACTTATATTTAAAAATGTCTTATAATTGATTTGAATTGTATTCTGTACAAAAATTTAACCATTTTTTTGCAATCCATCATGGCTGTATGCGTTTTTGCATTTTACAAAATTTTACTTAGAGTTGTATTATCTATGGAAGAATTTAAAAAAAAAAAACAAATAACCCGCCATTTGCCAAATCCGCAATATTGTTGTGTTGTGAACCAAATTTATATTGCATTTATTTCCTCGCAAATGTGATGAAAGACATTGTATGTATAACGGACGGTAAAAAAATTTAGAACTCGAGTTCTTAAAACCCTAACTAAGCCTTTGGCTTTGGGCTTCTAATAGACGCTTGTTAGTCATTTCTTATTTACCGTCATGTATGCCGCTATCAATGTGTTTACAAAAAAAAGCTATTTCTATTGAAAACTAATATTTTTTTTTATATTGATAGCAGCCGACAGATTCATATTGTAAGGAAATTAGAAAACATTAATAATAATAAAAAAATACATTGTACTGGGCCTTGCAGTGTTTTGGTTTGACACGCAGTAACTTGCCTTCATCGTATGAAAAACGGCAGTGCATAGCAGGCTTAGAATAATAACGCATAGAAACCTAGTCCGCACACGCTAAGTCAGACAAATTGAAGCGCTCCCAATGGGCCTACACGAGCGGGCGGGCCGTCAGTGCTTAAGGTCAACTTGCACCGCGAACAGCTCAAGAATTTTAGCTAAAAATGACGAAATGTGCGGTAAATGAGTGTAACAATACGTCAGACAAACATTTAAATAGATACTAACATCACATTCCACAAGGAAGTAACGCGTTTCAACTTGTATTGTTATAAAAATATTCACTAAAACCGAAAATTAACCTACTACTAAAACTAGCCTACATGAATTTGATTTTTGCCTCACTTGTGACAGTTCGTTTGATATGAAACTATCATTCTATGCGTTATTATTCTAAGATAGCAGGATCCCAACACTCTTGAAGACTTAGGACCTACTTGCAATGAAAACAAGGCACAGCACAAAATTATGGCTTGCGGTGCGGATATTACAAAATTAGTTTACTGTCTGTAGTGCCTCCGTGGCTGAACCGTTACCATGTTGTTCTGCCACGCAGAGGGTTCGATTCCGGGGAGAAATATTTGTATGGCCTACATTTATTTCTCGTGAGTTTGGAGGTAATTTGTGGTTGTCGATGTCTGTGTCCATTCGTAGTAATAACTTTTTGATAGATTAATGTAATTGGTGGTTATAAGATACCTTTATTAATTGAGTCACTACAAAATATGAAGAAACATGTAATAGTCAAAATATGAACCTGAAGATTTTTGAGGCCATTTTTTATATGTACCTAATTGAAGTGAAATTTCGTTATACCGCGCACGGTCCTACTCCCTGGATATACTATTAAATAAGGGTTTGAAATTATGAAGATATTTGTTTTCTTTGATAATTATTATAATAATACTTGATCATTTTCCGATATATATCTGGTCATTATCCATCCTGATTCGTAGTTTTGTCTGTTTATTTTTTTACTTGACACGTAGCAGCGGTAGCATTTTGTTATTCCAATAATTTTTTTAAATAATCAAGATAATTTATCAAGATATATTCTTATCAATTCAATTATCGTGATAATAAAATTATCAACGGTATTTATAACATTGAACCCTGGTTTCAATACATGGGAAATGTTACCCGTGCTTAACAGGACCTATAGGCGGTACATAAAGCAACTAGGAAACAAAAAGTATTTAAGTAAGTACAAGTACCCACAGATAAAAGTACAGAAGATAAAATTTTCTCATTCAAAAAGGCATTTAATTCTAATCAAGTGCAAACTTATTCAAACTGAAATTAAGGTAAAATATAAACAAATTTAAACAAAGCGCAAAATTGTATTTAAAGAAGAATCGTTTGAGCAACTAATTTAAGCAGCATTGACGACTTTTAATGAATTTTGTACACAATACTTATTTTGTGAAGATCTCTGAAGAACGACAAAGTTCATAATTTGAAAAGATCAAATTTTAATTATACCTTTTCAAAGTACAATTTGCAAAAGCAATCGGTATTTGTTTGGTCGGTTTTTAAATAATAATTATTATAACACTATTATTATTAATTATTACAACAACGAATTGATATTCAATTATTGTTTGTTAAATTACTCCACTAGTTTGTTATAATTATTAATACAAAGATCGAACACTCAGAAAAAACACTCAAAACACAAAAAAATCCTTCGATCCGGTCGGATTCGAACCGACGTCTTCTTGCATACCGTGCCAGACGCTATACCAACTAAGCCACGGAACGAACCAACGGACCTCACGAATTTTTCTATGTCCTTGCGTCGTGTCTTTGTACTTGGTCTTTCAATGGCTTTTTAGTCGTAGCGCCATCTATGAGAAATCTATGACAGGTTTATCACCCAGTACCTTTACAGCTACCAGTCCTGGCGAGAGATGTCGCTATTCACTGTATTGTACAAAGATTTGTATTAATAATTATAACAAACTAGTGGAGTAATTTCACAAAAAATTCAATAAAAATTTAATTAATAATTATTATATTTAATAATAATAAAATAATAATACCTAGTGACGGGACGAACAAGACATGCGCTCTTGGTGGTAAGCGACACGCCTGTCCATAACAGTTGTAGTGTTTTAAATCGCAAGGATCTTAGGGGCACTGCCACTGCGCCCGTCAACACATTGACAAGTCATATGCTTGTTTTTTCACCAGCATTCTTACCTAAATACAGTAATGCTCACTTTACTGCTTGGCGGCATACATAAGGTGGCAGTACTTCCCTGGATAAACTCTTTCACAAGGAGCTCTACTACTACGGTAAAAACTAAACCACAATAACAGACAATCATCACGAAAATTTTCTTCGACAAAATGATATTTCCAGAAAGACAAAAGTCACCTTTAGGAGAAAGATTTATCAAGCTTATCGGGCGGCGTTAGAATAAAAAGTCCAGATAAGTTATAACGAGGCGGAGTTAATAAATTTTTGTGTTCCCGCGCCCGCCCGCGCCGGGCAAAGTTTAAATTAGACTTGTCGCGCTCGATCTCCCGAGATACGATCGAATTATCGCTTCTACTTGATTGTGTTTTGTTTTTGCCTGATAACGAAAGCTAAACTAACATTCTTAACAAATTTTATTATTGACATTATAAACTAATTGCAACCAGTGATCGGAATAGATACAGTTTTCTGACAAAAACTTCGAGGAACAGAGACAGAAAGTGAAGACTACCTTATTACAACATTTTTTTTGTCCTGGATCTATTCGGGATTCGGGAAATCACTTAAGTACAGATGGCAGCACATCAATTGGTATAAAGCTTTTTCTGACCTGTCAAGTTGCACGAAAGGGCGCGACTTGCGCAAGAGCGACAAAAAGCGCCAGAACTGCTATTTTCGCATAGAGATATCGCGCTTCATGTCGCGGTAGCATTTTGTCATTCCAATAATTTTTTAAATAATCAAGATAATTTATCAAGGTATTACATTTTTATTGAATTGATATTCAATTGTTTTTTATGTGAAATTACTGCACTAGTTTGTTATAATTATTAATACAAAGATCGAACACTCAGAAAAATCCTTCGTTCCGGCGGGATTGGTCGTGTCTTTGTATTTGGTTTTTCAATCAATTTTTCAAATATTATCAAAGTATACTTATCAATTTCTCAATATAATTATCATGATAATAAAATTATCAACGGCATTTATAACTTCGAATCCTGGTTTCAATATACGGGAAAAGTTACCCGTGCTTAATAGGACATAACACAACTAGGAAACAAAAAGTGTTTATGGAAGTACAAGTACCTATAGATAAAACTATAGAAGATAAAATTTTCTCATTCAAAGCCGTAAGTTCTAACAAAATTCAATTAAGTGCAAACTTATTTAAACTGAAATTAAGGTAAAAATATAAAGAGAGCGACATAAAGTGCGAGATACTGCTATTCTAGCAAAGAGCTTGCTTTTATGCTAGTAAGGCTAGTACAAAGTACTAAAAAAACCGACCTTAAAAGTTCGTGAAACTACATCGATTTGCTAAGCTTTATTGAAATCGGTTACATTGACGGATCCTGTTTCGTTGCACTGGAGGCGATATTCGAACAAAACTGTATAGCTTGATGTACGGTGACAGGAAGAAGTTTTAAGGGAATTAACGTGTCCATACACGTCTTGAGATTAACAGCGTGATAATGAGGAGGATGCATATTAAGGCGCTATCTCTAAAATGGATCGTAGTGAGACAGAGGTAGATGACAAATTGAATTAAGTATAATTTAGGTTAGATTAGATGTTGTTAAAGACATTGTCATAATTCTTCTTCTTCTTTAGCCTTTTTTAGTGGCATTAGAGCTCCTCTTGAAAGAGCTCGTCCAGGGAAGTACTGCCACCTTACCTATTTCTACCGCCAAGCAATAATTAATGGTCACATTACTGTGTCCCGGTTGTGAAGGATAAGGGTGCTGGTGAAATGACAGGCACATGAGACTTGTCAACTTTGACTGACAACTTACGTCTCAGGGTGAGGGGCGCAGCGGCGGTGCCCCCAGATCTTTGACTTAAAGCTCTGAGTAACACTGCAACTGTTATGGGTAGGCGTATGGCTAACCACCAGGCGCACGACTTGTTCGTCCCGTCACTTGATATTTAAAAATAAACATTAACGTTATTTGGGGGTTAGGTAGGTAAAGTTATTTATCTAAACTTTGCGACCTACTACCTATTCCAAACAACGTCAATTTTTAACGTAACCTAAGTGATTTCCGGAATCCCGAAAAGATTTCTTTTTCTTTATGTCAGTAACGTATACATACTTTGTTTGGTATTTTAAATTGAAATTTTGCAAATTTGCACTTACCATAATGTAATAGGACGGAGAGATTATGGATCCTGTAGGGCACTGCAAATTATAATAATAAGACATTTATTTATAAGCACATTTACTATAAAAAGGTTAACAGTTAAGAGTTTCGGAAATGTGGACTCTAGTGCTCAATGAAAACGATGAAACTTGAGCACTACTGCTACTTTTCGGGTTCCACCTTCATACATGGACATTCGCTGCTGACAATCGTCAAATTTCACAAGAACTACATTTTAAATTTGACGGACATAACTAAAATTAACGTATATTTCTTTATTGTTTATTTATAATTATATTTAGAGAGAGGAGGTTTTAATCTTAACTAGTGATGTATCGGAAGTGTCATAACGGAAACAAATGTCAAAAGTAAATCTTGGCAGAAATGGAAACGGAAGCGGAAGTGTAAATACTTTATAGACCTCAACAAAATAGTTCCAAACAGGGCTTATGTTTGGTTTGGACACTATACACAACTGCTAAGACTCACGCGTCTCACAGCCAAGCAATTCGCGCACGCGCCTGATCCATCGCGAACATCATAAACTTCCGATAAAAGTTCTGTTATAAAAATTGCGAAAGCAGAAACGGTAACAAATGTGAAAAAGCGTGCGGAATTTCCGCAGTTGCGGAAACAGAAGCAAAGGTTTGTTGTATTTTGATATTTGGAAATGTTCCTTTGTCGTATATTTACATTAGATAATAGTTGTACAATTGCAAGTTAAGGAAATGTATTACATTTGTTTGAGATTGATCAAATAAGGGAATTAGAAAAATAGTTATTTGTCATGCAAGGCTGCAAAGTTGTTGTTTGACACGAGTGCTTGTATTGAAATTTGAAAATTGAACTGAGCAAGCGAAGGAAGCTAAGAGTTTTCTGAGCGTAGCGAGGGTTTCAAGGAACGAGACGCAAAACAATTTTGCTGCCGAGCGAAACACACAATTTTTCACTATAGCAAGGAAAATTGTAGACGAAAGAAAAACAGTTGAACTTTAAAACAAGCTTTTTTTATTAAAAGAAAAAGTTAACCTTCGGATGCGTTCTGAATTTACACCTCATCAATTTTTATTCTTGTTTGTATTTTTATTTTGTGTGATTAAATGATTATTGAAATTATTTTAGTTCTGTCACTAATTAAAATAATTTAATAAACACAATTGGTTAACATTGTCAGTTTAATGTCAACCATAATAAGAATAAAATATATCAATGGATTTATATTACATAAATAAGTAATGTACGGCAAATCGCGTAGTTGAACGTGTCATTATCTTTTTTTTTCATCGAAAGTAAAAGCTTGGTGCACCACATTTATAGGATGGAAGCACCACACCACAATCCATGGATTCGCTCTGGGCCTTTTGGAGGGAAAAGTGTTGTTTTTATTTTGACATTCAATTATTTTGTGAAATCTAGTTTAAAGTGGAATAGGACAGTGCTATTGTGCCTTAATCGAAGATTAAAACGCGAAATTATACGAATCTCGAAATAAAATACCCGTATCGGCCCGTTCTAAGGAATCCCGAGTCAATCCAAACACGCCACTTCGAATTGCCTATCCTCTTTGTGGCGGCTATATTTACAGAAACATAATTAAACGAAGACATGGCTCAAAGGACTTGTATCCAAGTCAAAATTATTAATAAAAAAAACTCCACAATCTATCGTCAAGTTCGAATATCAAAAATCTTTTCCGCGCTAGCGTGCAACAAACGCTTTCGCGCGCAGATTTCTAATGAGAAAGAAAGCCTTTCCGAGCTTGTGACGTGTAAAGAGTATTTATTGTATTATCTGTTTAAAGTAAGTAAAATATGATTTTAATTGAAACTGTTTTTTTGGATCCCAATAGCTTTTTTTTAGAACAAAGCAACGTTTCGGGCCCGTTACAGGTTCTTGGTCACAGCTGACTCCGTTCTGACATGGTCCTGGGACCATGTACAGTTTGTTTGAAAAAACAAATATAATAAATCGCGAAAACTTGATACGATTTTAGTTAACAATTTATTTTTTGTTTATTAATCATTTATATAAATAATTATATAATTTATAGTGTGTCAACCCCATCTAGTTCGCCCGAAATGTACTCGCAAGCGTTCAACCCGATATCGCGACGACCACCCATCCTCGAGGAACTAGATTAGTCTTTGCGAATGTAGATGGCGCTTCTCGCCATCGACCCTGTTTTGCCAAAATATCACTTTTTCGTGACCAAATATGGTAATAACGAAACGACTTCCGGTAACTACCATTTTATGCGTGATTACCGACCCTCACCACACGACTTATGTTAACAAACTTTAAGACATACCTACTTATTCCATTAACTGCGACTGTTCTATGGTTATAACAATACATATGATACTAACCACATTGATAAAAGATATAAAATCGGTAAAGGAATAAAACGACAAGTTTTCGTTTGTGATCTATTAACCAATAGCAACACGGTATAGTCGCGGGTATGACCAACCGTGTCCAGTGAAATAAACGGAAAGCTCAGATATATCTAGAGGTGGGCGTTTAAACGAAAAGCATTTAAAAAAGTCTGCTTTTTAAAATAAGCGCATATACACGCTTTTCATTTTAAGCGTAAGCATTGGTCACTGGTCAGTTCTATAGATACTCAACAATTTCATTTTTACAACGTGCCTAAGTTTCAAGTAACGCTATTTATGTTTCCTAAACAAATTAATTCAACATAATGTTGCAAGCTTTTTTAAAAGTCTATGCGCTTAAACGACTTTGTTAGCTTAGTTTGAAACTAAAAAGCGTTTAAAAAAGCACCCTTTTTTAAAAAAGCATAACGTTTAAACGTTTAAAAAAAGACGCAGTTTTTCCCATCTCTAATTATACCTTTATAGACACTGTGGAATAAGGTAATAGACGTTTTTAGTCCTACTTTGTTTCCCCGTCATTGTGGAATAATACGAATATTGTCTTTATGTAAAAATATATCTGCAGTTTTTCCTTAAAACGTGTATGTACGAGTATTTTTTGAGTTGAGAGCACTTGTACCTTTAGACTCCTAAAAGTGCCCGATAACTAAAATTATGCCTTATGCCCTTTGTCATTGACTTATGCCCTTTGTGCAATAAAAAAACGTTAGGAGACTGCTAGAGAGGCGTCCTTTTGATATGTTATGTAATCGGGCACGCTGAAGCCAATACAAACAAAATATAATAACTCGTCTTATTCCTTTTTTCACTGGAGGCACTGCTAATTGTGTTAACATTGCAATTTGTTATTTTTTTTATAATACCAAGTGACGGGACGAACAACTGGTGGTAAAAGACACAGGCGTGTCTCCGTAACAGTTGCAGCGCCACTCAGAGCTTTAAATCGCAAAGATCTTAGGGGCACTGCCACTGCCCGTCACCCTGAGACAAAAGTTGACAAGTCCCATGTGCCTGTAATTTCACCAGCACCCTTACCCTTCTAAACCGGAACGCAGTTACGCTGACATTACTGCTTGGCTGCAGAAATAGGTAAGGTGGCAGTATTTTTCTGGACGTACGCTTTCACTGAAATTGTGTTATCAATCATGTCATATCATATCATGTTACATAGATGTTATGCATGCCGATTTCGTGCAAGGTTTTTTTTCTGAAGGTATGTATTCAACAGCATCTTATCAACAACACCAGGCACGGTCTGCGCGCCAGGTGAGAATTAAGAGCATCAAAATTAATAAAGACAACATTGCTATTTCATTTTAACAGGCATTTCGATACAAAATAAAACTTTAAATCTGTTATACGAATATTTAATATAAAATAATATAATGTGATTCGTGTTCACACGAGCATTTAGCCTATTATTTCGTTTCCTTGCTAATAATATTCTGTTAACTGAAAGAAATATTGTAGAATGAGTTATAATTCTGCGAGACTAATAAATCACGGTCTGGCGCTAATGCTCATGGTAGAGGTGTTATCTGTAGTGTGGACATATCCTCGGAAGTAGCATAAAAAACTAGTTAGTTGTGGTTGCTTACTTTCATTTTGAAGTATGTTATTAAAACTTATTTACGATGGTTTATATATTTAGCATACTTAAAACAGAGAGTTTATTTATAAACGAGTGCCTATCTCAAAAAAATATTCGATCGAACATTAGCAGCGGTAAAAAGACATGTTTTTTTGCGATACGTTTGTTTATTTATTTGGTATCCCAACATAACGAACACAATATTTAATACAAAATAAATATTAATCTTTGTTAATGTATCCCAGTAACAGGGAATCACAATATTGTTACATGACATAACTGAGATCTAAGAAGAAAACTTTCTATCCTCTCAAAAAATATATAGATAGACAAAACTTGTAAACTATATTAAGTATGTATTTAGGCACAATTTATATTACCGCGGAAGGGAATATTTGTATAGGGTTTTTTAATAGAGACATAACAATTTTGTATTTCAACGAAACAGAATAATTGGTATATCGAGCAGAAATGTATTCCAAGTGAAATACACATGTTACATTTAATAATGGAATTTGATCTCGTTCATATGACCACCGCGAGCATGTTGAATTCTTTGGAGCCAATTTTCCACTACTCTTCCCCACATATCGTCCGAAACGTTGGCAATTTCGCATTTGATATCGTTCCTGACCTTATTTAACGTTGTTAGCTTGTTGGCATATATCAATGACTTAACGTAACCATATAAAAAGTAATCCAGCGGTCGCATGAGTGAGATTACACGATTATCGAACTTCCTCATCTTTCTGCAATAGGCCGCTTGTTCGACAAGCTGTGTGACCGCTGCAAATGTGCTCGCGGTGGTCATATGAACGAGATCAAATTCCATTCTTAAATGTAAAATTTGTACTGCAAATGGAATAGATTTCAGCTGGATATCGCAATTATTGTGTTTTATTGAAACACAAAGTTGTTATGTTCTTATTGGAAATTAGATTTTTGTAACGAAGTTGCACACAACCTTACCAATTGTGAAACTTACTAATACGTATAATACGGATACGATACTGCAACTGCGGTAATTCTCGAGACTGCGCGAGAATTTTCTGGAAGACGCACGATCTGTTTTTGAGCACGTGTCTAGTTTATATGTTACACTATTACCATAAAGTTGCTATGGTTAGAAGTGTTCGCTTATGATTCGTAATGATTTTATTTGTGGAAACTTCTTTTATGATAGAAAGTAATGGGACGAACAAGTAGTACGCCTGGTGTTAAGCGACACGCTTGTCCATTGCAGTTTCAGTGCCATTTAGAGGTTCAAATCGCAAATACCTAATAATACTGCCACTGCGTCCGTCACTCTGAGACATGGGAAATTCCATGTGCCTATAAAACCGGAAGGGTACCTTAGTAGCGTAAACGTAGCGGCAGCGACCACTTCCAGGTTTTAATGCTCCAAAAAAAAAGATATCCAGTCTATTCTTTCCTGTCAACACGTATTTGCGTGGTAGCGCATTGTCGTGAAATATACGAAAAGGTATTCTCATATAAATCTGTCGTTTGTTTTTTCGTAAACACTTTTATTTTTTAATTTCCATTTTTGTCTCCGACAAATGGAGCGAGATGTATTGTACGGGATTTATTGTAGACATTTGTCACGTTGAACGTTTTTCGCTTTTAAATTGTTGGCTTTGGATTATTTGTAGCTTAGGCGCTGTTCTATTTTTGAATATAAAAAAAAAGAAAAAGTTACATCTCCACGTACGTAATGACGGCAGAAAAGAACGTTTTGAAAATTAATTAATAAATATAACGAAAGAGACGTTTAATACACGAACTTTATAATACGAAAAATACAACAAATAAAGTGAAATAAGGAAAAAAAGAACATTACACTACATAGTTGTAATACTAAGCTTATTCACAGTCGCGCTTGTAGGACCATCGGTATAGAGTCAGCCGATTACCAGGCTCTACGTCGTAGTAACTCTCTTTATCTTTTTTTTTACTGTTCTTTTAATTTTTTACTAGCCGATGACACGAATATATCGATGACTTTCTAGAAGTGCGGCCTGTTTTAAAACCACCTAATTGATTAGGAAGGTCGTTTAGAAGACGAACGAGTTGTATTTTTTTATGATAGCAGGTGACAGGACGAACCAGTAGCGCATCTGGTAGTAAGCGACACGCCTACCCATAACAGTTGCAGTGCCACGTAGAGTTTTAAATCGTAAAGATTTGAAAGGCACTGCTAATGTGACCGTTATACAGTGACATATATTGACAAGTCCCATGTGCCTGTGACTTCACAAGTACCCTTCAAAACCGGAACACAAGTAATGCTGATATTACTTGCTTGGCGACAGAAATAGCCAAGACAGTACTTCTGTTGCAAACGCAACAGAATTTTTGTAATAAAATTTAATATAATTTTCAAAGCAGTAATTAAACGCACGTCAAGGGCACATTACGTAGGCCGGGGGTTCCATTTTGGACTAATAAACTTACACCACATACATCTTATTTCATTCCTACCCAATTTAACGAACTTTTGTACGAACTAACAAAGGTCAAAAAGGGCGTTAATTTTTTAATTGTACTTCTATAAGAAACCACCACTGTATGGCGATTAATGGCACTGCTCCTGTAAACCAGCAACCTAATGCCAATATATTACAGTCAACTTAAATCGTCTTTAATTCTACGAGCGCTTCGAGCGAGATCCTCTACATCTTCTACTTGGGTCTGGCAGCTACAACTTCTCCAAACGAACGCTTTCACGACTCTATTGCTACTAAAAGTCGTAATTAGTGATGTCAGTAATAATATTGTCCTGTTAGGTTGTTTCTATTTTATAAATAACCCTGTATAAACTGCACGCCCAAAAAGCTATTGGCTATATTTTAAAATCTAAAAGGGTACCATCGACAGTTTAGAACGTCCGTAACCAATAACGTTTAGTTTCCTGTTGGCTGAATATATGACTCTATCGTTACTTCCATTACCGGTCGTTAATTGGTGTGCTTACCCTGCAAATATATTTGTTTAGCAAAATGTTTGTAAAATGGTAACATTTTCTCGATAAAAGCTATTTCAGCATAGTGTGAAATTGCATGCGTCATCAGAGTAGATATCCGAGGAACCTATCACACAGATTCAGATTCAGATTCATTTATTTCTCAAATATAACATTACAGTATAAATTGCACTACATGTCAAAGTATAAGAAATTATATTGAGATCGTCAGACAAAAAGGAAAATTATAAGAAAAGCACACAATAATTAGAAAATTAACAATTCATTATATAATATTGTTGTCATTAAATTATATATCAAATATCATTCTCCATCAAGGATCGTCATAGGTTGATAACAATTATACAAGAGTATGTTAATGCGGTAAAAATTAGAATAAAAATAGAAAATACTGAATTCGTTACAATTTAAAGTCTATAAATTCTTTTACAGAGTATATAGGATTTTTCAAGAAAAGGTCTTTCACGCTTGGCATAATAAGATGACAACTTTTCGTGAGAGAGTACAGTAGAGCTCCTTGTGAAAGAGTTCCTAACACAGTATGTAACTGTAACTGTTATGGACAGGCGTGACGCTTACCACCAGGCGCATGACTTGTTCATCCTATCATTTAGTATCATAAGAAGCAGAGAGGCTTAAAGGATTCTGTGAACGAAATTAATCGATACCTTTTTATTTATTTATTTATTTATTTCATTTTATACCTTAGATTTCTTTTTTCACAATTTCTTCGTACAAAGTTATAGCTATGTTAGTTATACTCGTATCTATAAAAATATTTAAAATATAATATACATATTTCAATCACCGCTTCGCGATGCCATTTGAAATCGCACAGAAGTGATTCATAAATATACATACATATACTTCACGCCTTTTTCCCATCGGGATATGCAGAGACAACAGTCTTCCACTTGCTACGGTCCTGACACACATCTTTCGCCTCATCAACACGCATCAATGCTTTCATACACGCTCGTCGGTTAAGGGTACTCTTGACCTGGCCCTTCTTTAGGATGGCCTCAATTTGGTCATGATAAGTTCTCCTTGGTCAGCCCATACCAACTTGCCCGCTCACACTCGCCTTATAAATCTGTTTCGTCACTTTTCTTTCATTCATTCTCTCTACATGTCCGAACCATCTAAGCATCCCTTTCTCTATCTTTGTCATATCTTCTTCCACGCCGCAACGCTCTCTTATCACACTGTTCCGTAATTTATCCATCCGAGTCACTCCAGCCATACTCCTCAAAGCTCTCATTTCTACTGCATTAATTCTACTTTCATGCTTCTTCTGCCAAACCCAACATTCACTACCATACATAAGTGTAGGAACCAGCACCCCCCCATGCACAGCCAATCGTGCCTTTTTAGACACTTTCTGGCTGCCCATGAAGGTATGCAAGGCACCATTCACCTGATTCCCTGCGTTCACTCTTCTTTCAATGTCTCTTTCACATTTTCCATCACACGTAAACATAGAACATGTAGTCAAGTCAAGATAGTCAAGGCTGTTGGAGATTATTTTCAGGATACTATTGGAGCTGCGCCTCACCCTGCACATTAGTGAACAAGATAGAAAAAACAATGCAATTGCCATAAGCCTCAATTACTATCAGAACCGATGTCGCCAAAACTCACACATTCTCAATTTGAAACCACTTTGAAACACTATGAAATCTTAATATTGATTGCCCGTAGTTTCAAATTTAGAAAGAAGTTAACATAATTTAAACTTTACCCTGTTGGCATAACGTTCAAAGTTCGATACCATCAATACCTATTATTGAAAGTTACAACGTTTCGATATCATATCGAAATTTCAATCGATATGCTGCCATCTAGCGGTTAATTGCTGAACGACGACGATTTGGTTTTATTAATTTAGTTCTACAAAATAGAAGAGACCATTATTCCAGGGTTATATAGGTATAAGGTTAACTTTCGTTTCTTGTAACAAAAAATATTTCGACAAACAGACAATAGAAAAATTACTAAAATAATTAAAATTAAAATAATTCCCGATGATATGAAATGCCACCACGATCAATATTTTTGGTGCAGCTATCATTTTTGTACTCCAAAACAGCACAATAAGGCATTTTTCTAGGATTTTAGAGAATTCGCATGAAAGAATAACCACACCATACCATACAAAATACGAAAATGGCGGACTTAGGTCAGATAGGTCTTTCGACACCTTATAGTAGGCACGCGTCAGACGCTACCTAGCCACTTCTACTGTATTTATTGTTCTGTGCTAATGAAGCACATCTTTTACACCTTAAAAAGACCCATATAGGGAGTTTGTGCCATTAGAAACAATGTTTTTTGAAGTCGTATAAAGGTAGGTTGAATTAGGTAAAAAACAAGGTTGAATTAGGTCACTTTAATTCTAAAGGTTATACGCATAATGCGTTATATATACGTTGCAAAAGTTTAAAATGAAATGATGTGAGTTTAACGTTTTAATGAGGAAACAAAATTGTAAATTAAGGATTTTAATGTTTAAAACATATTTGATAAATCAACGCAATTTAAACAAGAATAATATGTAGTCTTATAGAGCGTCCTCAGTTACTATTTAATGTGTCATTAATACATATTATGAAGGTAATGGCACAAAAAAAGGCATGAAAAGCAAAAACAAACACAAGTACACAATGACACAAATAATAATAAAAGCTGTGTTAACAAAATTTGTAAAATCGTTCCAATCCTCCGTAGCTTTCCTTTCTATTTCTTCTGACAAAGTCAAATAATTGATTTCAGCTTCCCATTTTGGCCATAAAAGATGCTTTATAAAACTGTTATTTACATAATTATTTAACAAACTTACAAATGAAGGTGGTGGTACTTTCCTTTTTCTCAAAAATTTAAGAGTAAAAGTCAAAAGAACACTTATACAAGCCAACAATAGAGAGCCTCGAGTGAATAGCAGAATTTTAGGAACATTCCGACTATGCTTCGGCAAATTAAAACTGATATTATTTAGTATTATATAGTGTAACCATAAGCTAATATACAATAGACCTAATCTTACATCATTATTCACACATAATAAAGAAGAAATCAGTGTTAATAATAATATTATTACCGATGGAACTACAACTATTGAACCGAGTAATTCAGATTGTCGTTCAAGTCCAAAAGTGACGGTTAGTTGTTCAGTTTTGTTATGATCTTCTGTTTGATTATAAGATACAACAGTCCAACCCATCAAATATTCGTTGCCCAACATGCCAATCCCTTTTTTATTTGCAAAAGTAAATTGCACGTTAGGTTTTGTGACTGATCTGATCCACTCGCCGAAACGGAAGGTACAGCTTTGAGTATCGTATGGCCAGTTTTGCAAATCAGTGCTGCAGAAGGTTTGGTAAAGTAATTTCGGGTAACAGATCACCTTACCAGTGTATCTTACTCGACACAACGTATAGAGAAAGTCGTAGTCAGTGGTGTCAGCTGTATTAAAGAGTCTAAGACCGGGGGTCCAAATCTTGTAGCTCATTATTTCGGTCTTTGCTAAATTTCCGTATTTCGCTGGGTCCCAACTTAATCTTTCATCGTTCCAGATTAACACAACCCAGCTGTATATGTTAAATAATTCCTCATCATCTGAAAATTTTGCTGTTTTTGGATAAAATTTCACACCTACTACTATAGGTTTGGAGTTGTTGGTTTTTGGTGGCAAATTAGTATTGAAATTGCACAGTAAATCTTTGACCAGTTGGTATTCAAATGAAGAATCTCTTGATGAATTATCCAGCACACAGTCTTCACAGAAAAAAAGACATGGTAATAATATAAATATAAAATATATCAACGGACACATGTTGTACATTCGAGATATATTTTTGGACTGCTTTGGCGATATGAGAGAATATCAAACTATGAAATTTTATATTCGAATACGCCCCTCGTGATAACTGCGTAATTTTGAAACAGTTATAGATAAAAGTGTAATCTGTTTTAATTCAGTTAGCGCATTTGACCTCCATCTCATCTGATCACAAGTGACGATGAGTTTTTTTACAACAGTCTTGTCAAAAAGCAGGCAGGAATTTAATAATAATATCGCACACATTCAGAGCCCCGCATTAGGGAAATCCCACGGAAGAAAAAACAATGGAAATGCCAGTATTTATGTGGTCCGTGGAAGTGCCATAAGCACACCACAGACACATACAACAGTCTAAAGTTATTTACCTACTACTACTACTACTACATACAGCACGGCGCTATCTGCACACGCGCAAATGTGTGCGTGAAGTGGCAGGTTTACCCATCACTTTCTCGTACTACGCACACGCACACGCACTTGCACACATTCAACATATCCCCGCACTAGGGGAACCCTGTGTCGCGGTTGCCATGGACACACACATAGACAACCACAAATTACGCCCAAACCCACGAGAGAAAAAATGTAGGCCATACAAATATTTCTTCCGGCCTGGGAATTGAACCTGAACATTCGTCCACAGAGGCAGTACTATTACGTTACGTGGTCAGAGCGGCAACATAGCGAGAATTCTAATGCGAATCTGTTATATATAATTCTATTCATAGAATCCTAATAATTATACATGTTCATTACGTATTCATACGGACATAATATTATATTTTTCATGAAATAATTCACTAACTAGAATAATATTAAAGATTTATTTAAAAAATTTTATTAAAAGCACTTAAAATGTTATATTTTGGACAAGTACTTTTAAATCAAGGTAACCAAGGTATTGGAAAGTGCTTGTCCACGTTTATCATTATCTAGTTAATAATTAGGTATATTCACTGCGTAATGTTTATCTGCAATACAAATTGAAAATTCAAGAACCCTTGTCTACTAGCTCACGAATTTATTATTATTGATACAATAAATCTGTGCTATGGTGTTATATAATAGGGGTTAAAGTATGAAATTGCCGATTTGTACTGAAAATCTAAATTGTTTATTTTTTAAATTTTTAACAAATTTATTTAATCAAAATAGTTGCCATTATTATCTATACATTGCTGCCATCTAATGGGAAGGTTATTAATGCCTTTGCGATAGAACTCCGACGATCTAGACTGCACAAACTGTGTGAAAGCATTTTGTACTGCCTCCTGGGAAGAAAACTTCTTGTCACGTAGATAATTGTCCAAATCACGAAAAAAATGGTAGTCCGTTGGAGCAAGGTCTGGTGAATACGGAGGATGACGAATGGTTTCTAACTGCAGTTCCTGAAGGGTCAAAATGGTTTCTCGTGCTGTGTGAGGTCTCGCGTTGTCGTGGAGCAATAATGGTGAAGATCGATTCATGAGTCGGGGCTGTTTTACTGCTAGTTTTGTCAACATGGTTCGGAGTTCGGCACAATAGACATCTGCCGTTATTGCTTGACCAGATCGGAGAAAACTATAGTGAATAACACCATGCTGAGACCACCAAACAGTTACCATTACCTTTTTATTGGTAAGTTTTGCTTTAGGACACTGTTGTGGCATTTGACCTGGGGTCAGCCATTGCATTTTTCTTTTCCGGTTATCATAAAGAATCCACTTTTCATCACATGTTACAATTCGATCCAATATTCCTTCATTTCTGTACCGGTTCAACAAGGCAACACAAGTTTCAACACGCGTTTCTTTCTGCAGATCAGTCAAATCATGAGGCACCCATTTTTCGTATTTTTTTATTTTATTGATTTGACGCAAGTGAGTCAATATTGTGGGTAAGGTAACGTTAAACCATGCCGCTAATTCCTGGGTAGTTTGACTAGGATCGGCTTCCACTATCTCTCTTAATTCATCGTTATTCACCTGTGTGGGCGGTCTTCCTCGTGCCTCGTTCTTTAAGTCGAAATTTCCATCACGAAAGCGTTTAAACCAAAATCGCACGGTGCGTTCATTAGTAGACCCCTCTCCAAACGCAGCATTGATATTGCGGGCTGTTTCTGCCGCGTTAGTTCCGCGTCGGAACTCGTATTCAAAAATCACTCGAATTTTCGCAGTATCCATCTTTCTTGTCTAAATTGAATAACAAAAACAATTGAAAGTCGATATTCAAATGTTTCAAATTTAAAAAAAAAAAATCACAGAAACCATTTGAAAAAAGTTTCATTCGAAAACCTCAAGCCATGAAGATTCTATGAAAATTCAAAGAACCTATTGCAATAAAACGGCAATTTCATACTTTAACCCCTAATATTACTCTGCACTAAATAAATGAAGAAAACAATAACTGAATGAGTCTCAGACATAAGTTTTTTATACATACTGTGGTGGTAGAGGAACTAGAAGGACGAAAGGTATGCAATCAAAGTCAAAGATTATTTATTCCATAGGTAAAATAAATTTACACTTGAAATCGTCACATTTAAGCTACTGCTCGTTCACTACGCTGAGAAGAACGAGCAAGAAACTCTAGGGATTGCTCTTTTCAAATAAACTTAAATGCTATGGAGTACACTTTGAATCAAATTTGTGTGGATTCTGGAGCCGTGTCGTCTTTCCATACATCTTTATCTAACACGTAGTCTTCAATTTTGTAATATGATTTTTCGATCAAAATATTTTTAATGTAGTTTTTAAACTTAGGAATGATAAACTTAATATATGCTCCGGAATCTTATTGTAAAAACGTATACAGTTCCCCATAAAAGAGTTGTTTACCTTGGTTAAACGAAATCGTGGTACCATGAGTTTGGACTTAGCTTTAAGGTTAATATTATGGATATCTAATTTTATTATAGATTAAGGATATCAAAAAAAGGAGAATGGTGAAGTATAAAAATGAATTTTGTAACAAAAGAACTGAGGTTGTTATTATACAGGTGAGTTGAGTGGTGTCGTGCAAATGAAAGTATACAGTGTAGGTGAAGATAGGAGAAGCTCGAAGCCCGAAACACGAAACATGAAGTTGCGGGCCTCCGCCCTCCAAGGTTGGAGACCGAGGGCGCAGCGGGTTCGTCGCGGAGGCGGTGAGTGGACAGGCTGCACCGACAGCGGCGATAGTGCAGCAGTGGATTTTATCACTATGTACTCAGAGGTGGATTTCTACTTCGTCTTGAGCGTCGGCTTCAGTCACTCCTGCCGCTCCATACTCGTTTGGTGAAAGTGAGATACACAGTCCAGGTAGGAGGAGCGTAAACGTGAAGACCAGGTTTAACGTGAGGCAGTCGAAGAACTGGTCATCAAGCAGGCGCGTAAGCGCGGTAGGAGTAAGGCCTTGTGTAGGACTTCGAAAAGGTGAGACTTCGTGTATTTACTAGGTCTGGTGAAGACCAGATACCTCCAAAATCAGTACAAGAATGACGAGCGTTTGGTAGAGCGAGAAAGACCATCCAAATTCGAATAGTAAATTTTCGACGCTTCTACTGCGAAACGCTTCTACTGCTAAGATTGCAGATCAAAGGAAGAATAATTTATTGTATAATCTATGGAAGAATATATTGTAGAGGTCAACGTTTAAAAATATTAAATAGGAAATAAAAATGTTTATAAAGCGAAACTGATGAAATAGTAGCAATTAGCAGTGGAAAAACGAATAGTAAAATTCGGAGATACTATCAGTACGATAGAATATGCCAGGGTCGGGAGATCAGACATGAAATGTGAGCAAATTGTCAAAGTGCGAGAAATAGCTTGCAATAGCAAATTTAAGCAATTTAGACACTAATATTTTAGTAAATATTAGTTGGAACTCTTTCAGGAATCAGGAAAAGTAAGGGTGTTTACTAGAAAACGTATAATAACAATAATAAAATTTTATTTATTGAGACAACTGAGATCCAATCAAATGTTAGTAGATACAGACTTAAAACTATATTAGTACTTATATTTTACCAGGGACTGTGTATTATGTATTAAGTGCCGCATAATTGGGCACTCATTCCTGTCAGCAACTGTCTTCAGGAGGCTATTGGGGCTGTCACGTATTCTCTTCAGTAGCGACGCCGACTTTTTACATTACAACAACCGTAAAACTATCTACGCGCGCGTCAGTGAACATGGCTGAGGCACTGCAGAAACGTGATAGCCCCAACAGCGTCCTGAAGGCGATGTTGTACTGCACGCACAGAGCACTAAGTGTAACTCTTCCACAGAGCGCTAGTGTACATTGGTGTGCAGTAAGCTTGAAACAATGTTTTCTTAACTGCTGCCGTACATCTGGCGAACCTGCGGGCAAGCATGTTTGCTCTCACCGAGACTGCTCTCCGTTCGCGCTGTATATCCAGGTCATCCTTGAGGTCGTCGGTAACATAGTGTCCCAAGTATTTAAAGTGGCTAACCCTTTTTAACGGAGAACCATTATAGTATAATGAGAGAGATGAAAATTATAGTGGTCCGTAGTTTCACACTACAACTTCGTTTCATCTTTCGGAAAACGGAAGAAACTTCTATCTTTGTCCCGTTTAGATGATGATAAACAGCCATACACAGCGCAACTCACAAACATTATATATAGTATCGTACAATGATGTTATATATTAAACGACGGAGCCATAGATACAAAAGTTGAAGTTGAACGTACTTACAAGTTTCGTAATGAATAAATGAAAACTATATTCAAATATCAAAACCGTCTTAGTGCGAAAACGCTAGCAGACAGCCTTGTTGCCGTTCAGGCAATGTGACTGGCAATGCGCGGGGCGTGTTGCGCTATCTAAAGATAGAGAGGGGCGGAGGGTGTCCGTTCTCATTACTGTTTTGGTCTCTGACATAAGCCTCGATTATTATCGGAACCGATGTCGCCAAAACGTATACAAACAAATGATAAACACTATGAAATCTTAATAATGATTAGTCATAGTTTTAATTTAATAAGATGTAACAAATTCTGGATTGTTAATATAATTTCAACTTTCCCCAGTTGTAAGTTTACCTTTATTGCAAGTTTCGACGTTTTGATTTTATACTAAAATTTTATTCAACATGCTGCCATCTTGCGGTCAGTAGCTGGACTATGATGAACGATTAACGTCTGAACGAATAGGTAATCTGAAAATTGAAAATTTATTCATATAAGACTTACCGGCGATTTGATATTGAAAATTGAAATACAGGTAAAATTTTTGGTGAAGTTATCATTTTTGCACTCCAAGACAGCACAATAAGGCTTTTTTTCTACAATTTTAGAGAATTTACACGGAAGAATGACACAACAATTCCATGCAAAGCTAAAATGGCAAACTGAGCTCAAGTACCTCAAATAACCGTTCGGCCACGTAGGCAGCGGTATTTTTCTTTATGTTGGATCGTTCTTTTATTCTTATAGTTACGCTATTGTAGCGCTGCGTTCCTAATTCTCAATTTAATCCTGGTGGAACAAACTAGTTTATAGATAATCGTTATTCTAGCTAAGCGAAGCAACACAGTCAACTTGGAAAACAATGTCACCTCAAGGCCAAGACACATCGTACTACTTCTCATCTCTTAGATTTTCACTACTGTGAAGATTTAGCATAGAAATGAGACTCCAGTGAATGATAAAAATTATATATTATAATACTTTTCACTATAAATCCAAACAACATAACGTCCTTCAACGTCAACGATGTTTTTCGCAATGGCGATAATGATATTGATTTATTTCTTATTTCGATAAAACAAATTCTTAATGACGCAAAGTAAGTTTTCAAACTAAATGAAATAAATGAACGTCACGTTTCGCTAACATTATGAAACTCTAATTCCTTGAATTAGCACTTCAAATAGTAACATTATGTCTAAACGTGTAAATAATAATATTGAAGCCGTCTCAAGACATCATTACCCATGCTTTTATAAACGTGTAACATGAACTTGACTCACTGTTCACACCTACGTCAATCTGAATAGACGGGTGGTTCTAGAACAATAACGTAGGTACCTAAAACGTTTGTGGCCTGTTTTTTTCCAAAAACATCTTTTTAACAAAACCACGCGCGTTCTAATTTGCGTCTCCGCTCTGACCCTTATCAGGCATCCACCTGAGCGGATGATAAATGACCAGCTCGACAACGTTTCCGCTTTTTACCCTCGTAGGCTGTCAGTACACACACACGATCATATATAAGTTTATATGATTGTGAAAGCGGATATTATTTACGAGGCAGATTACACAGTCATCGGCTCCAATCATGCTAATTTTATATCATCACAGTTGTTTGTCGATCATCGAGATAACCAGATATAGAGAAAAAATGTCATTTAATTTGTTTGAAAATTATTCTGCCAAATCATTACGATGACAACTGCGCTCCGATTGGCCAGCCCGAATTCGAAACAATTGACGGGTGTCGTTTTAATATTTAATTACCGATGAAATATGTCCGTTTGTTTTGTAATTAGATGTTTTGCTGTTTTTCCTACAACACCGAATTGAACAGCCCCCCATTGTTAGAGATATTATCTTTATTACTATAAATACAGAATATTTTTGGAATATACGGAGACGTACACACAGGTCAGTTGTGGGCGCTATACTATTTCAGCTTTCTAATTTATGGTTTCAGTGCAAGCGCGAGTTGATATTTAAAAGTGATATAAGGCCCGTTTGCGGGATGAGTTGCCAGGGATGGATGGTCCTTATTTCGTCTCTATTTCTGGTTATATACTCGATGTTGTCGATAAAATGTTTGGTACTCCGTTAAAAGTTAAGACAATGGATTGTCAGCGGCTAGCCCTCGAGTTACCATTTAACTGCCATTGCAATGTTTTGGATTCTGCTCTTCAATTTCGAGTCGATGCATTTAATTTGAATATTAAAGTGCTATGCAAACGAGATAAAAATTAAGATTTGCATAGTAATTTCCATATTAGATTTAGTAAGGCAACATTGATCATAAGTGATTGAATGAATGAAAAATAATAGTAGTCAATATATTAAAATTCAAAATACAATGCCAAGGGATAATATGATCGTCATTAACGCAAACAATAATAACGAATTCTTCTGTGCTTGTTGATAGATCTTTGCAATTGGTTATTTCAACGACTTTTTAGCCGTAGCGCCATCTAAGATCTATGAAAGCATTTCATCACCCATTTAAATAACTTTACAGCTACCAAGCCCTGGCTAGAGATGTGGCTATTAACTGTATTTAAATTTGTATTGAATTGATATTCAATAATTTTTTGTGAGATTACTCCACTAGTTTGTTATAATTATTATTACAAAGATCGGACACTTAGAAAAAAACTCCTTCGATCCGGTCGGATTTTCTGGTTTATGGGTAGATGTTGGTAGAATCGAGAACCTATTGCCCGCGGATTTCTCGTTGCGAGTTCTATAGGATGGGCAACGGATTTTACGATGAACTACGGAATGGCATCTGTATCAATCCACTGACACTATAGAGACTCAACAGCTGTTGCAACAAGATTACAAATATTATCCAGATCGAGTGGCTTGCACATCAGTTTTCATGGTGTCACGTTTGTGGTCCCTGGTGCAATCCCCGGCCAGGTCAATGTAGAAACTAAATTTTGTATAGTGTCTTTTTTGAAGACGGACTAAAATTCTACCCTACAAATAATAATATAAATAACAATAAAAATATAATAATAAAACCCTATTTTGCTTGTTGCCAGTTTTCATGAAATTTTAAATAGTTACGTAGTTGTTGTCGATTGTTTTGTCGATAGATTGTAAAAGAATATAAAATTTTGCCAAAAATGACTGAATTGTGAATGTTACGACGTTCTAATGATTACTAATTGCGTTATTGCCTTCTTTATTCTTATTTTGACAGTTGACCTAGTAGTATTGAGATCAATTTTTATTCAATATACATTTTAACAAGAATAGCCGGATTTGATTATCTACTGATATCCTCTTCGTATTTTTCATAAACATAGTTCTAAATATATTATACTGTACCTATGTATGAACTTATAAAAATTGACTATTCAAATTAACTTGTGCTCAGTAATTGGATGAATAATGGGTCGAAGATGATTCAAATGAAACAAAATCGGCTATTTATTCCATAAGCGTGATCAATATTCAGTCGATAGTCGATAAAACAAATAGTTCGGATGGGCAGCGTTCGGGAAACTACAAAAAATCTTTTCGTCCAAATTACCTCAGTGTCTCAAGACGAAAGTCTTTGACCAGTGTGACCAGTGATCACATATGGATCAGAAACGTGGTCCCTTACTATGAGCCTCATAAGAACTCTGCGGGCAATGGACAGAGCGATGCTCGGTATTTCCCTACGTGATAGAAACAGAAATGAGGAAATCCGTAAGAACATTAAGGTAACCGACATAGCTCGAAGAATTGCTCAGCTGAAGTGACAGCGGGCGGGGTACATAGCTAGATACATATATAAATATAGATGCGGGCAGCGCAGGATCGATCGTTGTGGAGATCGTTGGGGAGGCCTATGCCCAGCAGTGGGCGTCGTATGGCTATGATGAGTCTATAGAATATTTATCGTATGCAATTACTAGTCGCTCGCAAACGGGCAACACTTTTGCACAATGAACTGTCATTTTACTCCGTCTTTAAAAAGACAGGCTATAATACATTGTCTCAGGTCTGGGTGTTTGTGGTACCGTCGCTGTGTCCGATTTCCATAATACAAGTGCTTTAATTACTTACTGTGGGATCAGAGCAACGTATTTGATGTCTAATATTTCTTATAACCCTCTGTGATGTGTACAAAAACCGCAAATTACAACCAGCATAAAGATAAACTGTTTTGTTAGAACAAATTTTCTTATTTTTATTTTCTTATCTGTGAGAATGTTATTATTGCTTCTTAACATAATTCGATGTATTATTACATTCAAATTTCGAATATCTCTGAAAAACAAAACAATTTGATTGTTACTTGATATCGTACGATATGATAGTTGGTGCCGACTCTAGTTTGTCTATGAATTAAAAAAAACTACTGTTGCGTGCTTAGAGGATGGAAAAAAAAGAAGTTGCGTGACATACGTGAGAAAAATTTTAATTGGCCGCCATTTCGCCAGTCGTACCTAACATGCGGTTCCTGAACACATCATAGAGAGCTTATAATTGTGTATAGATAAAGCAGTGTATGTAACTGTACATAATTAGGCATTAAAACACTCGTGTAATGTTTTTAAGCCCACACTCGTATTTTTGTGCTTTTTTTTATATAACAATCACATAAACTACTGTATTAAATAGTTATTTAAATTCCGGTAAGTTTAAAAATAATTGTAGGATACGTATATTAGACAGCAATTTGAAAGTAATTGGCTTCAATAAGTCTACCTATTATCCATAAAGTATATTACTTCTACAACAAAACCTCATTTCTCTCGTCTTATCTCCCACGGTAAAAGACCAGACTCATAGAAAAAACGCTCCGAACGCTGCCATAATATGTAAGAGGGGGTAATAATTCTCACCTATCTATTCCGGACATATTTCCTCTCAGGTGGGATGTTTTTCCGCTGTAATTAATGATGGTCCATTATTCTGCAGCCTTCTTGGAACACACGGTTTGGGAAAACGCACGTTCAAAATAGCCAAGTCTCTGCTATCATTGATATTCGAATGTATATTATTATTTTATATTGTTTGTATGCCGAGAAGGTACGAGAATGTTGACTGTATTAGGATAAATTCGACTTCGATGGTAGGTTAATCATGTCGTAAGCTTGACACATTCACCTTGAGGTTGAAAAGGTTGTAAACCCTAATGAGCCGTGAATGAGGTTCACGACAATAAAATAAGAAAACTTGAGGTCCACGGAAATTAATTAAAGAGAAAAAAGAGGCTGTAACAAAAAAGGGATAATACTGCAAAACACTCCCTAACTTAATTACATACGGATATGCTTATGGATGAATATAAAGCACCTAGACACTTACTCCAAAAGGGCCAAGTTATACTGAATTACAGATTGATATTAAAATTGGCATATGATTAGTAGTAGCTATTAGAAATCTGGTAAATAAATAAAAATTCGACGAAGAAATTTGAAATTTAAACGAGAGACGATATAGCGATGATAATAATGTTGTTGTTGAAAAATATTCATTTGAAGAAAGAAATAAAAATTTAATAGAAAAACTAGCATAATAGAAAGAAGCTAGGCACCTCGACTTTTGGTCTATGAGGCGGTGATGAACCACGGGTGGCCAAATGAAAAACTGTCCTATCCGAGAACAAATTATAGCGATTTTGATCTTAAATGAACGTAGTAAGCCGCACAGTTAAATACTTGAATGAAATAAATATAATAATAGTGTGACGTTAAGATAAGAAATATAAGTCATTTCCCAAAAAAAACAAACGTTTACTCGTTCAAGTGTATTCGCTTTATAATCCTTATTTTCAACCGCTGTGAACAGCAAACCTTCCACCATTTGTCAGTTCTCAAAACATCGCAGGCAGCTCGCTTAACTTCACATTAATTCGAGTATTATTCTTAAAACTCAACGATTAATAACATTTTCCCTTAGGACATTATTTATTATAGCAGTTTATAAAAAATGATGGTTTTTAGGTCGAATTTTGATGGGTCGCTCAAACATGTGTTTTGTCACTGGAGTGCCATTTTAAAAAAGTTCACCGATTCTTAGGGCATATAAATAACCTTTAGTACACATTTAAAAATGTAGATGGCAACACTTGGATAAAGTGAAAAATATAAAGCATTGAATCTCGAAAATTTGAGGTACCTATGCCATTTGTTACTAAATGAGAAGTATAAAATATAATAAAAAAGAAATACAAAACTTTTTAAACAAAGCAATATTTTAGAAATATTCAATTAAAATTCATTTACAAATATGATAATTGATGAAAAAGTAAACTGTCGTTGAAAAGATAACAAATCAAAAGGTAATTTTTGATTTGTTAGTTTTCAGTACATTGTATAGACGGCATTTCTTTGAATTTGTTCTCGAAACTAAGTTATGTTTTATCGTTGACTTATTCTTTTGAATATCAAAAGCACAGACTCAGCTTCTTTGCGATTTTATCATGTTATTATATGTATAATTATAATCATCGCCTGAACAAGAGCAAAAATGTAATAACCGCCATCTGTTGGCCCTTTCTAATATAGCAACGCGGAATTACTTGGTACCCACCGATTGATCAACGTTAAGAATAAACATCCGAATAAACGAAATTACAAGTGCTACGTTTCCTTGCATGAGATTGGGTTTTTCTTTTATAGCCTTGGTGTACACTTCCGTAACAGGTTAGATAGTCTATTGTTCAGAAAGAGACAGATGCCGTAAAAGGATAATCTACTATAATCGCCTCGTTTGTCAAAGGGCGTAGGCTATCACTCACGTAGGCTCCACTCACCCAGCGCGATTTTTATACAAAATTGACAACGCTGTCAATTGCTCAACGCCAGGTGTGTGGAGGTCGTAAAGCTGAAATCTACATGACAGTGTTAACAATTGTCAACGATATTTACATTTTTTGTAACTAATGCTATCTTGTGACGGTGGCAGGTGGTGACAGGTGGTGACAGGTGGTGGTGGTGAGGCGCGAGAGAGGCGAGTTGGAAAAAAAACGTAATGGCAGTGGCGCAAGAGCATTAGTTTTGGTTTTGATTGTTTGTTGACATTGTTCTTTTGATTATCGTGTTTGTGAAGCACCTACAATATTTAAACGATATTTTGAAATTTGCAAAAGCAGCTGGCAAAAAAATCTAAACGGTCATCTTTTTTAATGATTGATCCTCTTTCTCAGAGACATAAAATAAATTAAATCGATCGATATTTTAATCTGTTCTGACCTACGCAATAAATGATTGAATTGTATAAATAAACTTTGATAGTTTTATGTTGGGCCTCACAACTACGACCAATGAGCATTAAAAATAAAATTTAGATACTTGTTTTTAAAACTAAGTAAATGTTGATTATATTTGTGTACTAATATTATAATAATCATATTCTTTATTGCACCAAATAAATATAACATAGATATATATTAAATTATCAGAAAGAGAGCAAAGGTGGACTTATCTCTAAAAGCTAACCCAGGTCAGTGAGAGCTAAGGTTATATAGGACGGGCAATAGCGTGCAAGAATGAGAGAGAAACACAATAAACTACATAAATAAAAAATACCATTATAATATTATTTGATCTCTAGGCTGATTTTGATTCAAATTGGAATCCATCCGATCGAGTAGTCTCGAAATCAGATGGGTTTCCGAGCGAGAAGATAAACCTAATTTCTACTATAGCTTTCTAATTTGTGAGTCAAATCCACTATTGCCCCTATTACAAATGTGAAAAGTTTCGGATCGGCCAGTTATGAAACGTAATTATGCACCTCGACTCGGAAGAGATGCAGTTTCCGAATGGGAGAGGCTATCAAAATCAAGCTGCTGAAAACATGTTCGGAAGCGCAAGCAAATTGGCTTCTGGCCTTCGCTGGCCGCTCCCGCGGCACGCTCGCTTCGCCTTCTCGGGTCGTGCTGGTTTTTTATATACTATTCTAACTTGATATACCGAATGGAAGGCGCAACCAAGATTTATTAGGAGATCAATATCAAAAGATATCTGGTTATAAATGTCATCAATCGGTAAAAGAAAAAACTAGTGATAAAAAAGAGGTTCAAATATTATTTTTGTATAGCAAATATTAATTTAGTAGTGTAGATTGCAGAAAAAGAAGATGATAACGCCCACATTCAAAGTTCTCATCCGACGTAAGTACAAGAAAACGGGATGGTCCTTTTCTTTCGGAAACCGCAGAACAAAAATCTATAATAATTATAGAATCCTCCCTTACCTCAGACTGGAATTATTCCACTCTGAGCTAAGGGAGTGCTTTCTCTAAGCTACTAGCGCAGGATCTTCGGTCAGGATAATTACCGTTATCCAACACTCCAGCACACTATGTGGAATATTAGTTGCAGCAAAGCAACTAAAGTGTGAAAATTCCTGATAGTCCTATTGCTACCTTCCACATTCGGAGTTGTTCAATTATATACGGGATTTACTGCGAACACGGTTAAAAAACATTTTCAAGATAAACTTTTAAATCGCAAATACAGTGTAGTGTAGTGCACCCATGCACCCATTCAGGCAGACCTGAACGTGTGTTGGAACAGACCTGTGCAGTTTTTCGCTTGCGCAGGCGATTGATGCAAGATCGAAAATCAATTCTTTTGAATGTTACTGTACTGTGAACCTGTGCATGTGTGCGTATGCTACGGCCGCCTGCACAGGTCGGGCTATTTGATTTCTAGTTACGGTATAGGGTAGTCGTTGTTCTCATCATACTGCCGTGCGTAACACGTGGGGCGCACTATAAGTTAATATAAAAAAAATTATATAAGTTAGTATATATATAAGTTAGAATAAAAAAAAAACATTATACAGTGGTCAGAAATGAATTTATTGTTTGTCAAAATATTCTCCGTTAGCGTTAATGCACTTTTTCATACGAATGAACCAATTTTGAAAGCATTTATGTCACTCCTCTGTGACAATCATTGAAATATATTTTTCATACTCTTCGACAGGCTCTTCAGGTGATGCAAATCGTTGGCCGCGTAACTGGTTCTTAATTTTTGGACATAAATAAAAGTCACAAGGTACCAGGTCGGGACTGTACGCGGGATGGCTCATAAGGTCAACGTTATTCACATTAAAAAATTCATTTGTCTGTCTGGCCGTGAGAAAACTGTCATTATCGTGTTGCAAGATGATACGGCGTTTACGGTTATTTTTACGGAGTTTGTCAATAACTTCCGGCAAACAAATGGTCGTGTACCAATCACTACTCACGGTACAACGGTCCTCCAAAGCAACAGTAGCCACGTGTCCAGTTTTATTAAAAAAGAAGCAATCATCCGCTTACGCACACGCGCCACTTGAGTTGGTTTCGGCTCATCTCGAAAGACCCATACGCTCGATTGCTGCTTTGTTTTGGGATCGTAACTATAAATCCATGTTTTCTCACTTGTTACTATGTCCCACACCAAATTTGACGCCCCTTCGTTGAATCTGGTAAGCATGGCATTGCACCAAGTGACGCGGTCCGTTTTTGGAGCCTCAGTCAAATTGTGTTGGATCCACCGAGAGTACAGCTTTTTCACACCCAAATGTGTGTGTAGTATTGATTGTATTTGACTCATGCCTATGCTTAAAGATGCCCGAATCTTATGGTATGTCACATGCCTGTCTGTTTTGATCATACGGCACACAGCATCGATGTTTTTGCTGTTCGGTAGTTTTGTTTGTTGGTAGGGAAATAGCTTCCGAGCAGTGTGTGGCTAGCCTGTAGTAAAGGCTGATCACATGTGTAAGTTTGCCTATCATAGGTAGGGCACTATCTTACAGTGAGGACCCCCCTTCAGTTGTGAGGAGGAGGGATGTAGTACAGGCAGCTTAGGTTTGTACTAGTTTATATTTAGAATTGTATAGAGAACAGAAGGTTGATCTCAAAAGGACAAGATGGTAGTTCTGGACAAAGCCTTCAAATTGAATACACGTAGTAAAGTTTTATTTATGAATATAATCCTCGTTTATCATTGAAATGTGCCTCTCGCTACGCTAATCCACGGCTACGTCCTTTACATTACTTACTCTTAGGGTCGTATTCCAGAACTCTACTCAATACTGAAGTCAGGACTTGAGTATTGCAGTGAGCACTGAAAATCATACTGAAGTCCTTGCCATTAGGGTCGTATTTCCAGTGCTTGAAATCATACTCAAGTCTGCTCAAATCCCGACTTGAGCATTAAGTAGAGTTCTGGAATACGACCCTTAGACTAGATTAGATCCCATGATCTGCGTGTTCTCCTGCATTTTGAAGTTGCATGTTAGTAAGCACAGATTTTGTTTAATGCTCATTGATTAATTAGAGACGGACTTGCGGTTTTTTCGGCGTATTGTATTATCTTTTTTAATACAACAAATTTTCCGTGAAAAAATGGGACAAAATTTTAATTACAATTTAAGAAGCGCCCAGATGGGCTGCGGAAAGAAGAATAATTGTAATTAATCCAATTAAGGTGATCTCTAATGAACTTACACTTTTTTCCTTAACACGTAACTTGATGACCTTATTTATAACGCCAATTTGTTTATTTCGTAAAACAAAAGGAAAATACTAAAAGTAAAACCATAATATAATAAGACAAGTATGATAACTCCATACAAAAGTAGTAGCGCAGCTTGTTTGTGTGTACGCCCATCGTGCGTGTACGGACGCATACATTCGAATAATCTCGCGGTGCATTGCGCGGATTGTCACAATTAATTATAAAAATGAAGTCATCGGTTGGTGTTTAAAAAATTACATCAAATAGTAGACATATTTGTTATTACGTTTGCTGTAGTTTGATTAAAAGAGCCTTAAATTCGGAATTGTTCAGCGTTGTAATAATTGTATAATTATATATAGTGTATAATTGCTTGTATTTAGTAGCCTATAGAGCAAGGTTTATTAACGTTTGTAACCGACTTCAAAAAAGGAGGAGGTTCTCTATTCGACTGTATGTTCTTTTTTTTGTATGTATGTTACGCGATAACTCCGGTGTTTGTATTCTTACGTAAGTAAATACTAAGTTTTTAGTTGAGTATACTTAGTAAATAATAAAATAAAAAAATCACCATAGCCCGGGTACGCTACATGTAGCGGTAGATACAAACTTTTGGCAATAACTTTTTATTTTTTATTTAACTTTTTATTTGGAAACTACAGTATAAAACTCAATTTCGAGAGTGAATAATTCAATCGCGAATGCTTCCCGCTTTTGGTTGGAATATAAGCCGAGATCGATTTATGTCTGTAACCGGGATGTCATACATTTTAATCTTGTTTTTTCTTCTCTAATGTTTTACCTGTACCATTTCCGCCTACCAACTTTGTTCGAGAGTTACACGCAGGACCAAATAAGTTGTTTTAGTATATTATTGTTGTAGGTACTTTGTAATATGTAAGACATAAGTTGTTTTCATATTTTACTTGAATACATTTTTAACCGACTTCAAAAAAGGAAGAGGTTCTCAATTCGACTTTGTTTCTTTGTTTTTTTTTGTATGTATGTTACGCGATAACTCCGGTATTTGTGAACCGATTTTCATGATTCTTTTTTTTGTTAAAAAGGGGGTACTTCCATAGTGGTCCCATTTCATTTTGAAGGAAATCATCCACCTCTAAGAGTAGCTGTTCACGCATGAAGTTTCATTTTTATAAATAGCGCCTAAATTTTCTTAAGGAGCAATTATTTTAATGGTTGATTTTGCTATTTCTCCAATTCAAGGCGTTTTTCTCTCAATATTCTTTGAGTAGTAAGAACCGATTTTTATTATCTCCAGTGCCAAGTCCTGTGTAGTGGCGAATTTAAGGATATTACAATAAAACTTAGCAAATAGACGTAATTTCACGTACTTTTGAGGTCGGTTTTTTTAGTACTCTGTACTGAGATTATTCTGGTCATGGACTCCTCTCAAAATGCCAATCCTTTCCGAAAAGTGAAAAAAAAAACCAGGTTTAGCTTGTACTAAAGTTTAGTTACTTACATATGAATAGTTAGTGTGACCGTTGCTGTTTCGTTATGTTAGGTAAGTACGCCACGGACTACTTAGGTGTGAAGTCCATTCACACCTAAGGGGTCTCTCTCTCCTGTAGAGTTATGTACTGTGTCTGTGTTAATACTAACATAGTTATAAATGTATGTTATATACATTACTCACTTACTAACGTGTATGGACTATGTTGTTATTATTTATTTATTTATTGAGAGTTGTCTTAGAAGGTGGGCCAACGGTTTGTATTGCGGGCACTGGATTCCGGGTTCGATTCCCGATAGGACTTGGGGAAAAAACAATAGTAGAGCTCCTTGTTGGAAATGAAACTATTTTTTCGGATCTAAACGCGTATAGGTATTTTTTTTTAAACAGACCAACGTTTCGGGCCCTTTACATGTCCCATGGTCACGGCTGACTAAGGTAAAGTCCAGTCTAACCAGGTATGTCTAATATTAAGGTGACTCACCAGAGGATAAATGGGAAAAGCTGTTGTGTTATATCAAATGGTTTGTATTTACGATACACCTAAGGATATTGTCTATAGAATGTGCTAATTGGTTACACGATAGGATGTGCTTTACGGGATAATATAAAATCCCGAAAACAGGTTAAAATAAAGTCTAAAATGAATTATTTAAGAATACAGTAATGTGTAACTTTACAAATTATTTTCATATGGAGATATTTGTCACAGAGAACGTTTTAAATGTTGGTTTTCGACTGAAGCCCTATCATTATTGATTTCACATTTATCCCAAAACTTGAAAATTGCCCAGTGGTTTATCGACACGCTTCGCCGCCCGCTGCCCCGTCAGTCTATGTCAAATTTTCTCCGTCTGTTCTTATTTTATTCGTATTAATTTTAAGCACGCGGATTGCGGGGCGGTAGGGGCCACCCCCATACCTCACCTCGTAAAAATAGGCTCTAATGCAAACCACCCTTATTGCAAACGCCATCAGACGGTGGTTATCTATTTCCTTCTGGTAGATTTTCTATAGTATCTATTTGCTCTTTAAATACCTTGGGCAAGGTGAAAGTAACAAATTAAACATCCTTCCTTGTCGTTTGTAATGTACGAGTGAAGAAAAACGACCCAGCTGTGGTTAGGAAATCCCTTTTCACCTTACAAAATGACAGTAAAAACAAAAATGAGGTGCAACTACCTGTCACCCCTGGAGTGACAAATGACTCTGATGCGGGCGAAAAAGAGAAAAAAGAGGCGGGGGGACATTAGTGTCAGGGGGGATGCACTTGGGATGGGATTCGTGCGGTAGATTAAGGGTAAATAGTTTTTTTTTCTATAGGGTAGGTTTCTCCTTTGAGACAGCTTCCTAAAACAGTTAATCGTTTGCTTACATTCCCAGGGTTCGAAATTATATTATCCATTGTAATCAGGGCATCGAACCCCGGACCTATTTTGAAAACCCGGGTTTTCGGGTCATAGTATAGTCAAAACCCGGGTAGACCGGGTTTTTTCGAGCTTTTCGTTCTTCTTGTTATATTAAAACAAGAAATTGTGGTCATTTACTGATTTTCTACAATGCAACAAAGGATGAGGAGAGGAAGGATTATCATAAATGAATCAGAACTTTCCAAATTACAAGACATTTTATAAAGTCTTAAAGAAATCTTCCATTCCATTTTACGCATTGCTTGTTTACTTGGTTGTTTGGTGAGGAAGAAACGTAGCAACTACGCTTCTTTACACTTAATTATTTATCTAAGCGTGTTTTTATTCCAGTTATTATTGTATTCGAAGTGGTTATACATAATAAATAACAAAAAAATTAAGTAAAATACTCGAAAAACCCGGGTTCTTAAAATCAAACCCGGGTTTCTTTGTAACCACCAGAACTGGGAAAACCCGGGTTTTCCCGGACCGGGTAAACCCGGACTCGATGCCCTAATTGTCATGTAGCATATTCCCGGGGTGCGGTCGGGACAAGTACATTATTGTTTACCTATAGGAATAATCCACGGTTCTACAACTAACAAAGGAAACCAACACCAAGTTTTAACATTGATCGTTTATAGGTTTACAGTAAGTAATAAATGAATAAGATTAAGAATAGATAAAACTTTATTGTGTTCGCCAACACACACGAATGAATGAATTTAAAAACTATCATATTATAACATTATAATAAATGGACAAAGAAAAGTAATTTGCACACAAATACAATTTACTTTTGATAATTTAACATCACAGTAAATACAATAATACAAGTAATAATAAAAGTAAATGAGGGTCGCGGCGTACACAAACGGGACTTGCTCAGCATTTTGCTACGGGCAGGTTATCCTACCTATAGCGCTGGTTTTCAGCAAGCCCGATGTGAGTGAAGCACGGACTCGAGTGCAAACAATACATACGTAACGTGTGTGTAATATTATAGTACATATATAACGTGTGTGTGTGTGTGATAGTTGACATGCAATGCGGAACATGCAATGCATGACATGCGGAAGACGAGCAATTCGCACGTCCTGGGCGCACATTGGTCACGCGCTGCAATTACTCTGCAACAGCCAGTCACCCAGTGGAGGTGCTTACCATAGTAAGCTCCTTCAGCGAGTGTCACTCGTTTTTATTTTCTTTTTTTTTGAAGGACACTTTGCATCTGGTCGATGCAAACGATGCAAATGAAAAAATGATGGCGTTGACTGTGCCACCGGGTGAAAGGGCGAGCTGAATGCTCTTAACCCGTAAAATAAACTTAAAGCTAAGTAGCGGACCTGAGGGCGCCCAAGTGGGCACGGACCTCGGCTCAGGGCGCTACTGAAGACTTCCGCCAGGGCGTGGTAAAGGAGAGAATCTACCAGTATACGTGCGGAAATGAGGGGCTCTACTTGGTGCGTGTGGAGACGGAGGACTGACGTGCGATCTGGTTGGCTTCAAAGTGGCGAAAGTGACAGGGTCATCAAGGTCGTTGAGGAATTCCCTTGGCCGACGGGTCCCACGTATGCGGTGGGAGTGTTCTTTGAGGGGGTCGTAGTTGGATGCAGCCACCACGAGGGACTGGGGTGGTGAGGAGCAGAGTCGAAGTATTTTCTCGATGCCTGTTTCATGAATTGGGCTATTGTGGGGAGCCGCAAATCTATATGGAAGTTAGCGTTGCGCAGGTACCACGGGGCACCCGTCGCGTTGCACATGAATCTATTTTGGAGAGCCTGCAGGCGATGCATAAGCGCGGGATTTGCCTGAGCGAATGCGACGCTGGCGTTCGTCATGCTTGGGCGGGTGCAGGTTGTGTACAATCTCACCTTATTACGAAAGGAGAGTTTGCTATGTTTGTTGAGAAGGGAGTAGAGGCGGTTCATAACAAAGTGGGTGCGATCGCGGACGGTTTTCACGTGTGCTTTGAATGACAGCTTCCTCGAGCGTAATTCCTAAGTACTTGACCGTGTTCACCTAAGGGATTAGGCGGCCAAAGAGCGAGTTCGAGGTGATGTTTTGTACCCTACGACTGGATAGGTTACTTCACGTGAAGAATGTCGTCGTGCTTTTGTCGGGATTGAATTCGATTCTCCATCTGCGAAACTACTTGCCGAGGCGTGTGGTGGCAAATTGGAGAGCTGCGGAAACTAATTTGGAGATGCCCGCTGAATAATAGAGCGCAGTGTCGTCGGCAAAGAGGGCGAGATTTATTGACTGATACTTCGGGATATCGCTAGTGTACAGGGAGAATAGGAAGGGCGAGAGCAGGGCTATATATAAATTTGAAACCTTCTTGACATGCAAGTTCAGACATAGGTGCAGAATTGGATTGTAAAAATGATCATAATTCCTTTGCAACGGCTACAAAGTTACGTCCGGTCCGTTATCGTAAAATACCATTTCCACTGGTTGTCCACGACACGCAACAAACCTGCGTAACGTCATCACAAATGCATCCTTCGACAAATCACTCACAGCTTCTATATAAATACATTTGTATCGCAGACAAACAAACAAGCACAAATAACTTTTAACTAATTTGACGTCCCGACCTTTGGGATTTAGTGTTATAAATGGCCCTACGAAGTCTAAGCCTACAGACCTGAATGGAAAGTCTGGAGTAAAATTTAACTCACAAATCAGAAAGATATAGTAGCAATCAGGTTCATCGTCTCACTCAGAAACCCATCTGATTAGCAGAGACTACCCGTTCTGATCGATTCCGATTTGAATCAAAATCAGGATACTTATTCGATGTTGATAAAAAGGTTATTCGAAGAGCTGGACAATTTGAAAATTTTGGAATAAATGTGAATTTAATAACTAATAGGGCTTCAGTTCAAATTTCAGAATTTAGATTTTAGCCTGTTTTCAGGGTTTTGTATGATCAGGTAAAGTATATCTTTGTTAGAGTTTGAGCATGATGTTCAATGAAACTCAATGATCAAAAAGAAGGAAATTTTAAATACAGCTTGTCAAAAAAAGTCAGAAAAAACAAAGTACGAGAACCTGAGCGACCAGTAGCTCCTGCCGGTGATGGTGACACTTCTGTCCTTGGGGAGTACAATCAGATGCTAGGAGAATACAAGAGATCTTTAAGCACTGCGTTGCTTTTGATCACGAACAACATCTCGGATGAAATCCTGGACAAAATTATGAGATTCTGTCACCCTAAGGATGTATGAGATGAGTTACATCGGCTGTACGACGGCACGAACGAGGACCGTTTGTATGAAGCTTGTTTGGCATTTTTTAAAGCGAAATAAGATCCATCAGATGACATGGTGACTTGTATTTCGTAATTGAAAAATTTGTGGCATGCTTTGAAGCAGGAGTTAGTCAAATCAGGTGAAGGTACAGATTTACCGGAATTTCTGTTAATCTGCAAGATTTTGGATACTTTGCCGTATACATATTTCTCATTTATAGCGAGTTGGATGTTAATGTCAAAAAAGGACAGACAGTAGAAAGTTTAATAAGTCAGTTATGTGCTCACGAGAAGGCACTGTTGAACTGTCACGACGGATAGTCTGGAGTTAAAGCTTTTACTGTGAAAATGAATAAACAGAAAAGAATTCAGAAGGTACTAAAACAGAATTCGAATACTTCGAAATAGGAGAGCAGATGCTGCTTTATATGCAAGGAAAAAGGTCATTTAAAATTGCATTGTCCTAAGAAGAAGTCTGAAATGACAAAACCTGAGGATGTACGAACTGTGGCTAAGTCTAGCATGACGCTAACTTCGGTTTTTGCTATTTCTGCTGAAAATTATCCTGAGATGTGGTATGTTGATAATGGAGCAACTAGTCACGTAACGATGCGAGCAGATTTATTTGAGGATTTCAACGAATTTGGAGACATTCACACCGTTACTACGGCAGACGGAAATATTGTCAAGGCAGTAGGCAAAGGAAGCACACAGTTTTCAACTTTGTTGACCGAATGTTATGCAACATAATGCAGAGAACGAAGTTCAAGTTAGAGATGAAGATGGTATTGTCAGTGACGATAGAGTCCTGAAGGTAGTAGAAATCAGATGTTTCCAATAGACTCGGATTATCATGATTACGATGTTTTTAATGATGCTGAAACGTTTAATGAATTTAATGAATTTGAGGAAGAAAGAAACGAAGTGATAGAAAATATGAATTCAAATGAAATTCAAGAAATTCATCGTATACGATGAATTCCGTATCACTATAGTGTTACGGAATCGCACCACTTTGTAACAACCTGAAAGATTTAAAGGTTATATCATAACTACGGAACATGGCACTGATTCTGAACCACAAACTTACAAAGGAGCAATAAAATCTCGAAACACCAATGAATGACGTAAAGCTATGGACAGCGAAATAAATTCGTTACAAGAAAACAAGACTTGGATACTTGTGGACCTACCGGAGAAAAGGAAATGTATACCATGTAAGTGGGTTTATCGAATAAAGCATAACACAGATGGTACGGTAGACAAGTTCAAGGCGCGTTTGGTTGTCAAAGGTTATTCACAGAAAAAGGGAATTGATTATGATTAAACTTTTAGCCCTGTTCCTAAACTAGGAACAATGAGAACGGTACTTAGCGTAGCTGCTAATGAAAATATGGCTATTAGACAGTTTGATGTAACAACTGCGTTTTTATATAGAGATCTTGATGAAAAGATCAACATGAAGCAACCCGAAGGATATGATGATGGTACTGGACGCGTGTGTCTTTTAAAAAGAAGTCTTTATGGCTTAAAGCACGCTCCGCGCTGCTGGAATAAGCGCATAATGAATTTCTTCAAGGAAATCGGATTTAAAGTAAGTGAAACGGATGCATGCTTACTTATTAGGAATTCTAAAGTTGGAAAACTTATTGTTGCACTGTACGTGGTTGATGGGCTGGTAGCAGGCTCAAATGAGAAGTTAGTGGAAGAATTTCTGGAGTTGAGTGAAGGTTTTAGAATCATAACAAAACCTGCGTCTTACTTCTTGGTACAGAGATAGAACACAGAGAAGATGGTTTAAAGATACATCCGGCTTCCTACACAAAGAAGTTGATGAAGAGGTTTGGTATGGAGCAGTGCAAACCGGTATCAACACCTATTGTGAAAGATGGACAAATACACGCTGAACAAAGAGACGATTTAGATATCAAACAGAGATATAGGCAGATTGTTGGAGCACTAGCCTATTTGAGGGTCGAGACAAGGCCAGACATAGCGTATCCTGTCAGTGTGCTGTCAAGAAGCCTCGATAGACCTACTGATGAGATGGTCAGGGCGAAGCGGATTATGAGATATCTGCAGTATAATCCAGATTTCGGAATCAATTATGGCAGAAATAAGAGTGTTCTGGAATGCTTCAGTGATGCAGAACATGGTGGAGACGTACATACGGGGCGCTCAACCTCAGGAGTGCTATGCATGTATGCCGGAGGAACTATTACGTGGATGTGCAAGAGACAACAAATTGTAGCCATTTTGACTACAGAGGCGAACATTGTAGCTGCTAGCGAAGGAGCCAGAAAGTGTGTCTGGTTAGCTCGGGTTATGGCAAGTCTAATTGGAGTTAAAGCTAAATCAACTTTGCAAGTTGATAACGAGGCAGCATTAAGACTAGCGGAAAACCTAGAATTTCATCGGCTTACAAAGCATATCCGAATACGTCATTTTTTCGTCAGAGAGCTGGTAACTAAGAGAGAGATTACAGTAAAGAAGGTGTGAAGTGAAGGACAACTGGCGGATATTTTTACCAAAGCTCTACCGAGACCCAGGCTACAGAAATTAGTCTGTCGATTGGGTATTCATCAAGAGAAGATGTTAGAGTTTGAGCATGATGTTTAATGAAACTCAATGGTCGAAAAGAAGAAATATGTTTAAATGTCATGTTTAAATATAGCTTGTCAAAATAGTGTCGGAAAAATAAAAAGAGTGATAGCAAAATGTGTTTACAATTTTATTAATAAATAGTATTAGCAAGATGTAGTAAATTCTTCAACTATAAGTTCTAAGTATCTTATAGTGTAACGCATTAGCACATTCCTTATACAATATCCTTAGGTGTATTGTATATTTTCGGTAAGACCGTTATGTAATAGTAAACACCTAAACCATTTGATCAGAAAAGTTGAGAAGAACAGCTTCTCCCATTTCTGTGACTCGCCTTAGATATACATTAACATCATTATGTATGTGTTGTTTTCGTGTGTGGTTGGGTGTGTGATCACGTGCACGAATGCATGTTTTCCTTATTTCTAGCAAAACAGGAACGTATATAAGAGTTTCCTCTTCACAGATGCGTTAATTAATGCAAATACAATTATATGTTGTAGTAAGACTGTTTTATAAGTGATTCATTTAAAAACCTAGGATTTTCTGACAAATTACCTTAAAATTTGCCTATTGTGAGAACACATATTTTACACTCGCTGACTGCCACCTTACCAATTTCTGCACCTTCCCTTATTCAAACAGTAATGTGAGCGTTACTGCGTTTGGGTGTTGGTGAAACTACAGGCAAACATGACTTATCAACTTTATGTCTCGGGGTGACGGAAGCAACGAAAGTGCCTCCGCATCGAATACAAAAATTAATTTAACGGAATGTGTCCGGATCCGCTGACAATTTGACCCCTGCTTAATTTAACTTGGTCAAATTTAGGAACACAAGGAGTCTCACTCTGCATGGTCTTGTGCCAGATACCTTTTTCCGATATTTGCAAGAATATAGTGTAACGTTTCCATGGTAATTCTAGCGTTATCATACAACTTATCCGGGTTTTTTTGTAAGTTCGTCGAAACTTGCTTTTTTGCTTTCTTTGTTTGTAGTACTGATTCATTTCTTCTTGCGCCCATTATAACTCTTGTA
>NW_020653743.1:3612148-3634053 GCF_003589595.1 Hyposmocoma kahamanoa | reverse complement strand
AAGCCTGTAAGTTGGATTGCCTGTCAAATTCGCACTATGACCTCACACTACCTTTTTTAGATTTATTTACATTTTTAAGAAATTTCGTTTATATTTTATTATATTTTCAGTTTCATCATTATTTGTTATATTTTTAGGCTATTAAATACTATTAATTATTGAGCGTTTTTTAAAAATTTTAGTTTGAGTTTCCAATCTTTAAAGTATTGTTAATAAGTTATTGACTTGAATGTTATTGCAATTTTTAAATGGAATTTTAATCATTTAGTAATTTTATTGACCAAAAATCGAAAACAAAAACCTTTAAATTGTGCCAAATTTGATTTTATTGCAATCAATGAAAATGTACAAATACAAAATACGTTCCAATTATGTTATCAAATTACAAACTCACCTTATTAATTTCAATGATAATGACTAATCATGACATGTAATTTTGTCGTACGACAAATTGTAAAGTATGATTGAAAAGTTGCCGATATTACAAAACAACGCAATAAATATAATTAGTAATAAAATTTATAAAAAAATATAATTATTCTCATTTTGAACACTATCGGTTAATAGTGCTTGAACGCTCACAGGATAGTACATCTGTCTATTTCTCTCATATGATTTAGTATGTAGTTCCATTTCGCTCTTGTTAGATGTCAACTAGTCAGCCAGAGACAATAATAAACGTTTAAAACGAAAAACTCATCATCCTGTCACCATTCCCGTTCAACTTTGTGTAATGGGTCGTGATACGAATTTACGCAATTGAGTTTTATCACGTTAAGTGAATTGCATGGAACTTGGCTGGGTGCTTATAAGCTCACAGTAGGCCCCCAGGCCATTTTCACCGCGCGGCCGCCGCCTGCACCGCCACTGGTTGTCGTCCAGTTTGTGGTACACTCAGAGCTTTAAATCGCAAAGATGTTAGGGGCACTGCCACTGCGCCCGTCATCCTGAGACATAAGTTGACAAGTCCCATGTGCCTGTAATTTCACCAGAACCTTTACCCTTCCAAACCAGAACGCAGTAATGCTGACATTACAGCTTGGCGACAGAAATAGTTAAGGTAGCAGTACCTCCTTGGACGAACTCTTCCACAAGGAGCTTTACTGCTACAATAAGACTGCTTTTCCACCAGAGATGGGCAGCGACGCGGTGCGAGGATACGTTACGGACTCTTCAGCTCTGTGCGGGTAGGGTACGGTATTAGTGTCAGTTTGTGTCATAGTTTCAGTATCTCTAGTTTCCTACACCGTTTTGACATTCCTCGCCGGCATCCCTCGCACACATCTCTCGCTATTTTGTATGTACAAATACTTAGCTCCGTTAATCTTATTCCACCAGAGTTGCGCTAAGCAATGCTAGGAAAGTGAAGTAATCCCATTGGTGATTTTTTTCCTCACACACCGCCTCACTCCGTCGCACATGGTGGAAAGGCAGCCTAAGGAGCTCTACTGCTACTAACAAGGTTCGTTCCATAGCTCAGTTGGGAGAATGTCAGCCACGGTATGATGAAGGCCCTGGTCCAGCTGGAACAAATGAATTTTTCTTTGTGTTCGATCTTTGTATTAATAATTATCACACTTTGTGTTAGAATACCTTTAATTTCACTTTAGCGGTAACATAACGATATTATGCATTTTAAAATAAAATTATTACGTCTTCTGAAGGTCAGTAGTTCTTTATTTGTTGAATAAATACCCAGTCATCGAAAGCTGTTTGAAGTAGTCACAATGAAACTACTGTGCGTTTTAATTGTATTCATCGTGGTTACAAATAACGTGGCTGCAACGTCAGAGGCAGAATTTTATGGAACATGGTCAATCGTGCAGTTTTTTGGAGATCCTAATGATACAGTTCCTGATGACGTCGCTTCTCTATGTGTAAGAAACACAATTAGTCCAAGCGAAACAAAATGCACGTGCAACGGGGTTGAACTTGCTACGTTTAATGTTTTACAAATTGGTGAAATAATGACGAGCGCAAATATAACAGCTTCAATTGCAGATACTCACGAAGAAGCTATCATTCTTGAGCGTACCAAATGTCGGACTAGCTGTGGTTTAGAATTTAAAGTGCTCAGAAAGTTAGATGACAATTATTTTATTATGTACCGCACTGTTCCAAAGGATCAGACGCCAGACGCGTTGCTATTTGCCAAATCTGTGCCTACTTTTACTGAATTAAATGCTTATGTAAATAACATTACTGATCTCAACGACAAGGCTAAAACTAGTTTTTGTGTTAATGTGACAACTAAATTGTTACAAACAAATTAAAATTAAAAATTAAGACGTCGGTAATTGTAAACTGATCTTTGTGTTTCAATCTCTGTACAGTATGTTTGGATAATATAACCTATTTATCTAAGTATTTTGTTTTTTTCAACGCAAATTTTATATTAAGTTTTAATTGCCGCCTAAATACCGGTCACAATATTTTCTACTTTACGTCGCGGCCCTTTTGAATCGTAAATATAATAAAAGGAAGGTAATGAGTCTGTTTTTTCTTCCATACAACCAAAACTTGTACGTCAAGCAGAGAACAAAACAGTAACGAGAACGGACACTCTCCGCCCCTCCCCAGCTTTAGATAACGCACCACGCCCCGCACATTGACGGTCACATTGGTTGAACGACGACAAGGCTGTCGGCGAGTCGATTTCGCGCTAAGACGTCTTTGATATTTGAATATAGTTTTCATTTCAACGTTACTATTTAGAATGGTCGTGAATTGTGCTGTGTTCGGTTGTTTATCGTCATCTAAACGAGATAAAAAGAGGAGTTTCTTTTGTTTTCCGAAAGATGAAACGAAGTAGTAAAAAAAACTTATGTCTGAGACTCATTCTGCTATTGTTTTCTTCATTTATTTAGTGCAGAGTAATATATAATATAGTTTTATTATATCAATATAACAGACGCCATAACTTCGTTAGCTAGTAGACAAAGGTTCAAGTCTGCATTATCACATCTATTTACAGACATCTAAATAGCAAATGTACCTACTTTACGTGCCCAATGTAAGCTATAAACGCTTAGTTGCTGCGCTTTAGAACGCGCCCGGCCGTTAGCCTATTTAACATCAGGCGAAAAAAATTGTGCCATTTGAGACTATAATAATAATAATGTAAAAAAAAATGTGCGAGCGAGCGCGCACGTGTGTGTGTGTGTGTTTGTGTGTCTACGAATGTGCGACAATACACATTCGCGCGTTAGTATTTTTGGCTTTATTTTATTGTTATTACCTGCACATTTTTTTTTTTCAGTTGCTACAATAACGCTTCACTTTTATGGTAGTCTAAGGTTAATAGCCAGTTCTTAGTTTTAAATTTAGCTTCACGAGCAGATAATGGATATATAGGAAAGTGAGAGGAATGAATAGTTCCGATCAGAGTGATCTGAACGCCCAGGTGGTTCTTTAGAAGCACTATCCATGGTGGGTGCTAACTACATTTTAGAATAGATTGAAAACAAAACGCAGCACGGAAAGTATGTACTTCGTTTATTGTAGTATAGTATAAACGGCAGTGTTGTGTAGCTGTCTTGTATCCAGCGACTCGTTCTCGAATGTGTCTCCTAGCAATCAGCAGCCCTATTTACAAGGCGACATTCCCACAAGTCTGCCCACGTGCCGTCAGCCGACTATTGTAAACAACGTTGTAAAAGAACACCTGTGTCGTTAGTGCTAACGACTGGACATGCGATGGCTTCGCAAATAATTTATAGAGTCAATTATATCACTTTCACTAATGACTGCACTGGCGCATAATCGTGTCACGACAGAGGTAAGAGTGCCCTGCTGCTCCTCTGCGCGCAGCTTTTATCCCGTTTGCATAACAAGCCGTTTACTCCTGCACGTGTTGTTTAGTTCTATTGACCATAAGAGGAAAGTAAAGTTTAAAGTTTTATTAATTTTATTATACAGGTACGGAGCCATAAATAGTAATTGACATCTAGCCCAAGCTGTGCGACATTTAATAGATAAACACACATTAATGCGGGTGCGCTTTTTGATGTAATTGTTTTTGTAGTACGGAGTGACTGTGCTATTGGATTACTAGTTGCAAAACGTACGACTGTCTTACACTCAGTACTTGGCATTTGTCATACAACGATGTAGTTGGAAATCTGTACGGACTAAAAGTCCTAACTTTAAGTGTGGATCTTCGAGCTCTTTCTAAAGTAAATAAATGAGCCTTAGGGTCGTATTCCACAACTGTACTCAATGCTCAAGTCAGGATTTGAGCAGACTTGAGTATGATTTCAAGCACTGGAAATACGACCCTAATGGCAAGGACTCGAGTATGATTTCTAGTGCTTTGAATCATACTCAAGTCCTGACTTGAGCATTGAGTAGAGTTCTAGAATGCGACCCTAAAAAGGCACCATCTCCGACTCCAACACAGTAACTCATCACCGACTGCGCAAGGGCATAATATATTGTACGCAGTAGCTCAAGATTAGCCACATGTCTCAGTTTTTTGAAAACGTATTTTAGTTTTCTACATCGTGAAGTCGTGAGGTCTATGTGTGCACGCCAACTGAGTCTGTCGTCAAGCATCATTCCTAAATATTTTACATTGGCAGACTTGCCAACAGTAAGACAGGAACAGTCAGAACTGCGAGGAGAATAACAAGAGTGGAGTTTGATTTCAATATTTTGCTGTTTATTGTTCGGCAGGGTAAATTGAACAGTAGTAGATTTGGTTTGATTTAAAGTCAGAGGTTTTCTCACAGCCAGCAGCTTACTTTATGTAAACCGTGTTCAGCAGTATCGCAAACTTCTTCCCAGGTCGCTCCAGTGAAAACCAAGATTGTGTCATCGGCATAAGTAAATATTTTGTCATTTTGTAACGATGTTTGACACAAGTCATATATACAGGGTGGAAATTTGTAATGCCACCTGGAGAGAAAGTACTTTAAATACTGGAGATAGAAATTTTTAAAGAAATAGAACTGCATTAATAGATTATCAAAAATTTCTAGCAACACGCGGGAATCGGACCCGCTTTAATCTGAAAAAAATGCACCCTGCACTTATATTGCATCAATCGATAGGGTTAATTATAAGAATAAAATCTCTCTCACAAAATTGGTTAATTAAATGAAAAAAAAAACCATGATATCTTAACGTATTTTAATAAAACGAAAAAAATGGTAATCTAAATAATTAGTTGCTCGAAATGAGCTCCATTTTCTTGGATACACAAACTTAATCTTTTAACGAATTCATTTTGAGTAACTTTTAATAACGTGTTGCGATGAATTGTATTACAAATCGTATTCTAAGCCTCAGCCTTCAACTCGTTTACACTCGCATAGGATTTAAGAAATCAGTTAAATGTTTTATCCAAGGATGAGCGAAATCGAATAATTCTGCAGCAAGATGGCGCTCCAGCCCATAACAACCCTATCGATCGATGCAATAAAAGTGCAGGGTGCATTTTTTTCAGATTAAAGCGGGTTTGATTCCCGCGTGTTGTTATAAATTTTCGAAAATCTATGAATGCAGTTTTATTTCTTTTAAAAAATAAAGGAATGTTTCCTTTAAGTAAAAATTTCTATCTCCAGTATTTAGAGTACTTTCCCTCCAGGTGGCATTACAAATTTCCACCGTGTATATATTAAGAAGAGACTTGGTCACCGGTTCTCATTTGCCATGTCTGAGGTCCTGGGTTCGATTCCTGGCCGGGACTATATAGAAAACTAACTTTTCTATAGTCTCGGGTCTGGGTATTTGTGATACCGCCGCAGTCTCCGATTTACATAACACAAGTGCTTTTTAACTTAACTGCCTCCGTGGCCGAACGGTTACCATGCCGGACTGCCACGCAGAGGTCCCAGGTTCGATTCCCGGGCCGGGAGAAATGTTTGTATGGCTTACATTTATTTCTCTCGTGAGTTTGGGTGTAATTTGTGGTTGTCTATGTGTGTGTCCATGGCACCCGCGACACAGGGTTTCCCTAGTGCGGGGCTATGTTGAGTGTGTGCGTTATTATTTATAGTTACTTACTTTTTGATCAGAGGAATGTTTGTGATATTATCTAATATAAATGAAGTCGACGGATGACGTCTATAAATCTAATGCTCAGGAGATATTGGACCACGTTCAGAAAAAAGAATGCCATATCACACACCGATTAATTCCAACACATATGGCGCAGATACCAAGTCATTTATAATTTTGGAGTTTTAACTAAAATCACACTTTAGCGGTAACATGATGATATTGTTCACCTTGAAGTAGTTTATACATATCATGATTAGCGAAGGTCAATAGTTTTATATATATTAATTCTACCCATTATGTACATTCAGTTATCTAAATCAATTTGAAGTAGCCATAATGAAATTGCAGTGTGTCTTAACTTTTTTCGTTGCGTTTACAAGCAGTGTGACTGCAACATTAGAGGCAGAATTTTATGGAACATGGACAATGGTGCAATTCTTCGGAGATCCCAGTGAAACGATTTCTGATGAAGTCTCTACGCAATGTGTTACAAATAAAATTAGCCGGGGCGAAACGGAATGTACGTGTGATGGTGTTGAACTTGTTACTTTTAATGTTTCACAACATGATGGGGTAATGATAGATACAAATATAACAGGTGCAATCGCAGATAGCCATAAAAAAGCTATACTTCTCGAACGTAGCTCATGTCAAGATAATTGTGGATTAGAATTTAAAGTTTTTAGAAAGTTAGATAACAATTATTTTATTATGTATTTTAGTGCTAAAAGAAATAGGACGCCTGACGCGGCGTTGTTTGCCAAATCTGTGCCTACTTTGACTGTATTGGATGCTTTTGTAAATAATATTAAAGATTTCGACGACAAAGTTAAAATTACTTTTTGTGCTAATAATAGTACCAGGTAAGACGTTACAGAGTAAAAAAAATGTTTTACATGTGTCTCTATCTCATGTTTGGAAAATATTACCTGCTTATCTAAATATTTTGTTTTATTTAAATCAAATTTTATATGTTAATTTTTTATTGCCACCTAAATCCCAGTCACGATCCTTTACTTTCTTTCACGGCCAGTTTGTATTATAATTTGTGTTCGATTCAACTTTTATAGGTTCATATTTAGTTATAATTATTAATACAAAGATCGAAAGATTTCTATGTGCTTGCGTCGTGTCTTTGTACTTGGTCTTTCAACGACTTTTTAGTCGTAGCGCCATTTATGAGAAATCTATGACAGATTTATCACCCAGTTAGTACTGTAATAGGGGCTAGCTCAGGATGCGTAGCGAGAGGTACTTCTAAGAATATAAAACCGGGATCATCTTAACAACATGGTTTATTTCACTTTTTTACATAATTTTAGCGTAGGGTTACAAATCAATAATCTTAATATTAATGTCAAGATCTTCTGTTTTCTTAACATTCTAAATACAAAACTAACTCATTCAGCCAGAGATTCTACTCATAGAGTAGAGCCTAGACTACATCCCTCTTCCTCACAGCTGAAGGGGTGAACATCCCTAGCTGGTGCTCTACCTATGATAGGCAACATACATAGTGATCAGCCTTTATTACAGGCTAGCCACACACTGCTCGGAAGTTATCAACTTACCAACAAGTAACCACCGAGGAGGCTATGGCTTCAGTCTGCCAAAAACCTATCTAAAAAGGACAGACCATGACCACATCCTAAACAAACAAATCAAAATATTTTCACTTGTTAGCTATCCTAGCTAATTAGGGAACCTGACTAAACCCTAACACTTTATTTCATCGACCCTAAACTGGCTGAACGACCCTATCAAACTTCTAAACATCGCTACAAAACTATTTCCCTAAACTCCCTAAACCTAAGCTATCTCCAACGTGCATGCTGCCACAACGACGACACAGGCTTGAACATCCATCGGACGATCACTGGGTTACATCACTATTGATCTCCCAGCTGCCTTAGTCCTCATTTTGCGGCTATCACGTTCCATCAGCTTCACTTACTATCTTTAAACAAACAAGAACCAACACACATATAACCTTAACAACATATCCTAACATACATATGGGATGGGGATATCCCATATGAAAGACGTCTAATTAATTAAATAAATATATTTTCCCAGCACGCAGACAGTCATTGTTCAACTGGAAGGATGAGCACGAACTATTCGCATATACAGGACAATATATCTATCAAATTAAAAAAAATATATAAGAAAAATAAAAGTAAATTTTATCTATTTGATGGTGTATCTTCTCCTCCCTTCCTTCCAAGTCTGCATGTACAGGAAAATATTAATTTTTCTCCAAATATTTCTCATAACATCAATGTGGTTCCACATGAAAAGTAAACATAAAAGATTAGTTAACCTAATAGAAAACAAGAAAACATTAAATTATCTCCTAAAGAACTTTTCCATTTTACTCGCGTGCAGTAGATTCTGTCTAGCCTAACTTTCGCGTATCATACCTCTTAGATAACAAAGCAATCCTGTCTTTCTTATCAAATAACCGCTTCCGTTGCGATTGAAAATTATCTACATAATCTTTACGTGGATCGATCGAAGTTGCCCGCTTTATCAATACACTCCGTAAATTCTCCACATTATTTACGCGAACATTTTTACCTTTTATATTTACGTTCGGCAAAACATATTTATAATTATTTTTATTAAAACCACAAACTTGACGTAATTGACACGTCTTATCACTCACGTCAACATTACTTATCACTTCTGGCAAAACCGAGAAGCTATCTAAACTTTTTGATACGGTTTTCAAAGGAGACTTTTCTTTCTTTGGTCCAATATCTGCCATGGACTTAGAAGAAGAAATTTTATTGTCAATTTCCACTTTTGACAACTCGAAATTACACTTTTCCAAAACATCTTGGCCCACAATTAAATATTTTTCAAGATCGTCTACAACCAGCAACTTCGAAGGATATTCCCTTCCATTAATCATTAACGACACTTTGGTGAACGACTGCACATTTATTGGCGTTGCACCCACTGTATGTAATGGAAAACTTGGACTATCATCGATACGCAACTGCAACCTTTCCGCAAAATAACGAGAAATCACTGAGACTGAAGCATTAGTATCCACCAATGCCTCGCAACATACATCATTAATAAAAACAGATATAAAAGGTGCCCTATCTACACTAAAACTATCAATTGTAGACAAATTTTCTACATGTTCAGTTGCACTTTTCTGACAACCACGTTGAGGAGATCCCGGCGAAGATCCACTTCTATGTGCTCGAGAATACCCTTGACTTGGCGTATCCTGCTGCACAACTGGTGCTTGTGGCACTAAATATTCCGACTGCTTAGACTCGGGTCTAACTATCGGTGCAGAGACATCCTGTGTTTGCCAACAGTGAGAATGCTCCATTTGACAGTTTACTGGCAATACAATATCTTGTCTCACGTTATAGCTGTGATTAAATACATCATCTACTTGTGTAATCGTTTTTCTCAACTCCTCTTTAGATACATACAAATTACTAGCCAGCATCCATTTAAAATTGGGTATCAAAGACTTCAAGAAATGCTTAATAAACTGAACATCTTGAATATTCGCTTTCGTCGCTAACTCATCTAAACTATAAAAATAACTTATAAGCGATTCATTAGGCCCCTGTCGCCTATAATAAAATTCACGGGCGTAATCTATCTGTGAGGGAAATTCCTCTCTTAGCTTCTGTGCAATCACATCATACGTCATGTATGAAGAAAAATACGTTTTGTACCATTGTAGAGCTGGCCCCTCCAAATACAATGCAAACACGTATTTCTTCTGCACATCAGACCAATTATTTAATATACTAATGGTCTCAAATTGGTTCAAAAACTCGTCTACGTCGTTGAATCCATTAAACTTTTGTGCCGACATACCATACATATTTTCTTCTCGCACTTTTTATTGGCACCAATTATAAAACAATATTAAATAAGTATAAATATATATATATAAGTATAAGCATAAATTACGACCTTCTGTTACGCCTTCCTTGTGGTTGTGTCGTAACAACATATAAAAATATTTCACGATGGACTTTTCTTCATCGGATTCTTTTCTAAGAATATAAAACCGGGATCATCTTAACAACATGGTTTATTTCACTTTTTTACATAATTTTAGCGTAGGGTTACAAATCAATAATCTTAATATTAATGTCAAGATCTTCTGTTTTCTTAACATTCTAAATACAAAACTAACTCATTCAGCCAGAGATTCTACTCATAGAGTAGAGCCTAGACTACAGTACCTTTACAGCTACCAGTCCTTTTCAAAAATTCGTGAGGTCCGTTGGTTCGTTCCGTGGCTTAGTTGGTATAGCGTCTGGCACGGTATGCAAGAAGACGTCGGTTCGAATCCGACCGGATCGAAAGAATTTTTTCTGAGTGTTTTTTCTGAGTGTTCGATCTTTGTATTAATAATTATAACAAACTAGTGGAGTAATTTCACAAAAAATAATTGAATATCAATTAAATAAAAATTTAATTCATATTTAGTTCTTAGATTACAGCCATTGTTACACATAGGTCAGCCGTGACCATAGGACCCGTAAAGGACCCGAAACAATGGTTTATTTGAAAAAATAATTCCGTATTAATAGGTTCACAAAATTTTTCAAATTTCACAATACGATGTGTATTGGAAATTTGAAAAATGTATACCGGTAAAGAGAGATGGTAGTACCGCCGCCATGCAGTAATGTTAGCATTACTGTGTTCCGGTTTTGAAGAATAAGAGTGCTGGTGAAATTACAGGCACATGGGACTTGTCAATTTGTCTCAGAGATGCGGACGCACTGGTACCTCAGATCTTTGCGATTTAATGCTCTAACGGCACTGCAACTGTAAAACCTCGATAAGGTCAACAATGGACCACGCACCCCTATATGATGCGCTTTGAAAAGGCTCAAGTAATGGCGTTCAGGGAACAAATCTGCAGGCAGGTAATTCTACCCCAATGCCGTACACCATATATATATGTGCAAGTGTAATGCTTCGTGCAAATCTTGGAAACCTATAACTCTACAGGCTCCAGAACTATCGACCTCCCAATATACACCGAAGCAATTATTCTTCTACGGTCTTCCACCGCTGTTTCGTTTTGCCTGGACCGATTACAATAAAGCTACTGCAGTAATTGTAAACTTGAGATGTTAAGTGCGTGTGCCTCTTCATTTGCCAATAGCTTATAATAAGTGAGGAGTTTTAAGTAAAAATCATCACACTTGTTTCAGAATAAGTTTTTCAACACATTTGCTCGTAACGGGCTTCTTATTGTATCGCTTTTAGGCTCATAAACCTAGCTATTGAACACGCGTTTGTAATTATATTACAAAACGTGTGTGTAATAAGTATAGGCTTAACCGGATTAAGATGTATCTCACAACAAGGCCTATGTATTAAAACTATGCATTCTTAAATTATCCGGGTTATGTCTTTGAAATTAACTTGGTCTATTAAAAAAACAGCTGTAACCTACATATTATAAGATTCAAATTACAATGATAGTAATCCCAAACAAACAGGGTCACAGTTTTTTTTTATTTCTGTTTAATACGGTTGTGTAGTCTTACCTTACAAATAATATTTTTATTAATAAATTTATATTTCTTATTTGATGTGATAAATATAGAAAAACATACACAATATACAGCTATAAAACTTTAATTGAATAAAATTACTTATTTTGGATAATATTTTACACGAATTTGAGTGAAATAAGGACATATTTATATTATTTCGCATTGGCTGTTTAGGAATTTCACCTAAGTCTCATTATTGCCGAAGCACCTGCGCGCGCATATCCGCGCCGCGGCGCCAGGCGCAGAAAAAATAACTCTGCGCGCCAATTTCCATTGATACGTTCGAAACATTTATATACGCTGTGTGTTAGATAATTACCTAGGTGTTTAAAATGTCCTGCTCAAGCACGGAAGAAAACATTTTGATGGATTTAACACCGCCCGAAATCCTCACAGAGGCACAAAACGCAAGTGACAGTTTATTACCTTCGAAATCCAGAGAAAAATACATGGCTGCATATGAAACTTTTATACAATGGAAAACCAACAAAAAAGCGTCTTCGTTTTCAGAAAATGTTTTTCTTGCCTATTTTAATGAACTGGCGAATAGGTTTAAGCCCAGCTCGCTCTGGTGCATTTATTCTATGTTAAAGACCACAGTAAAGAACAAGAATAACATAGACATAAAAAACTATTTAAATCTGACGGCATTTTTAAAGAGACGCTCTGATGGGTATGTTGCAAGAAAATCGAAGGTACTTTCGCCAACTGACGTCGAAAAGTTTTTAAAAGAAGCCCCCGATTATCAGTATTTAGCAACAAAGGTCAGTTGATCGTATTAAACCTTAATTTTTTTATGTTTTCATTTTTCTTGTATTATATTTGCGAAAATACCTATATTTTTAATTTCTTTACAGGTTGCAATGATATTTGGTGTCACTGGCGCGTGTAGACGCCAAGAACTAAGCGAAGTAACGGTAAAAGACGTAGAAACTCATGGCCAAATGCTTTTGATTAAAATTAACAACACTAAAAATAAGGTACCGAGATCGTTTGCCATTCACGGTCCATTTTACGACATAGTAAAAAAGTACGAAGCGCTTAGGACAGATAAGGCAAAATCCGATCGGTTTTTTCAAAACTACCAGAAGGGTAGATGCGTGGCTCAGCCAATAGGCATTAATAAATTTGGTGCAATGCCTAAAGAAATTGCCAAGTTTTTAAATCTACCCGACCCGGATTTATACACTGGGCATAGTTTCCGAAGAACATCAGCTACATTGCTAGCTGACTCGGGAGCTGATTTGCTTACTTTAAAGCGTCATGGTGGCTGGCGATCTAGCACAGTTGCTGAGTCTTATGTTGAAGATTCAGTTCGAAATAAGTCCAACATATTTACTCAAATAACCCACGCTATAAATCTGGAGCCCCAGGTTAAGAAGATGTGTCCTGAACCGCAGCCATCCACCTCCCGTGATACAAGTTATTTGTTACCTAGGTTGTCTATTTCTGAGTCTTTAAATGAACCACCACCACTTTCATCCATATTTGTACACAATGAACCCGTATCACCGACTTTTACGCAAGAAGACAATAATGAAATAGTAACAAATAATATCACACAGACGGTTCAAATGCCTAACAAAACTGCACGTTACCATTTTGAAAATTGTACATTTAACAATTGTTTTAATAATTAAATTTAAATAACTACATTTTTGATAAAATCAAGATACAATGACTTTGATAGGCTTTGGAGACTCTTAATTAATTGCTATTGATAGATATAGTATAGAATAGAATAATATTATTTACATTAACGTGAGCTTATTATAGTATTCAGTGTATCTGTATAATTAATGCCAAATAAAGCTATTTTTCATTTCCATTTTACTCAAGTTTGTTTCATTTTCCTCGCAAATGTGTTGAAAAACGTCGTATGAAACACGTGTGCTTTGATCATTACACTCTCGGCTTTCTTATCGCGCTCGCCTGCGGCTCGCGCGAGTAATAACGCCTCGTGTGTAATGACCAACTTAGCACACTTGTATCATAATGTACTATTATTTCACTTTAGCGGTAACATACTAACAGGTTATTATGTTTTACAAAGGTCAATAGTTCTCTATATATTGATTATACCCATTGTGACTATTCAGTTATCCAAGCTATTTGAAGTATTCATAATGAATCTGCTGTGTGCTTTAGTTTCATTCGTTGTGATTTCGTGTAATGTATCTGCAACAAATGTGGCAGAATTTTATGGAACATGGACAATTGTAGAGGCGTTTAGAGACCCGAATGTTACAGTTTCTGATGACGATGATTATCAATGTTCAAAATTCAAATTCGGTCCAGCCGAAACAATATGCATTTGCAACGGCATTGAACTTGTTACATTTAACATACCACAAGTTGGTAGGATACAAACAAGGATAAGTTTATCAGGTTTCATTGCACATACTCAAGAAGAAGCTTTTGATTTTGCACGTAGACCGTGTAAAGATGCTTGTGGTGGTGAGTTTAAAGTGTTTAGAAAGTTAAATAGCAATTATTTTATTATGTATTTTAGTACTTCATCGAATCTAATACCGGAAGCGGTGCTGTTTGCCAAATCTATGCCTTCTTTAATTGAATTGGATGCTTTTGTAAATAATATTACAGAACTCAAGGACAAAGTTAAAGTTAATTTGTGTACTAGTGACAGTATTAACTAAATTGTTAAATAAATCAAATGGAAAGTAAAGATGTTGGTTATTTTAATTTTTGTAAATGTTTCTATGTCTGAAGAGTATGTCTGGAAAATATAATTAAATTATCTGAATGTTTATTTTATTAAATTCAACGATTAACATTACTTTTTGCACTCATATCAGTTAACAACTAACTGTTACGGGTTATTCCCATCTGATCTCCTACAACTGACCCACCGCCAATTTGAAATCCGAACTGATCCCCTCTATATTTTGCAACTCGTAACGGATCCCCTCATTTTATTTGCAAGGTGAGTACAGTCAAGAGGAAAATAAATTTTAAAATAAAATATTTATTTATAGAGCAATCGTGATCAAATGTTATAATTATCACAGATAATCAAATTTTTTGTGATAGGTGATTAATATTGACATATTATAAATACATTTTCATGTTGACTATACCACAGCACCTACCAAGAACAAGCTTGTTAGTACAAGGGTATCGGGTGGGAATAAAATATTGATATTTATTCTTATTTGAATAGAAAATAATATAAAATAAAACGGATCTACCTCGGGTTCGGTTTTAGGAGATCAGATGGGAATGATCCATTGTTACATCTCATTCCCCACCTATCCCTTGATTTTATTAAATGCAAATTTTACGTCCTATACGGATGTTGTCTTGAATGTTTACTGTACCCTCCGTGAAAAGTGCGCTAAGTTAGAAATTCGTGTTTTGAGAAAAGCGGATTTGAAAAATTTGAATCTTTGTATGCTCATAACATTTTAGTTATGTGTTCTAGTTTTGAACGAGTTACTTTTCCTAAAAAGGGATTTCAGTGTCAATAATGTGAATTATCAATAATTAAATTTAACTTTACGTATTCTCTACAAGTACCAATAAAAACAAATTGTATCATTTGTCACTTTAAACCGTGGTTGTGTTAGATGATTTATTACGAATTGTGCCAATTTACACGGCGTGTGGTTACTTGGTGAACAATGATATGTAAATAAGTTCAAATAGATTTATTTAGTTACCTATTAAGATTAGAAGAATCTTGCCGAACAAAATTGTAATTAAAATTAATAGGTTTTTTGCGAATCAGTTAAAATAGATGAATTTGCGCAAAAATAAAAAATGTATCACATGAACTGTAAAGTTGCGACCAAAAGTTTTGTGTATATTGCTATATCTTCATTTGTATTGTTACAATTTTAAGCGTACAGTTACCTGAATATTAGTAATTAAAGGTATATCTCATAGTATGTGCAAATAAAATGCATTATTTTAAAACCTTGTATATTATTGGTGTAACAACTATAAAAATCAACATCATCATTGCAAGTAGGTAGTGTACGAGTAGTACATTAGATATGTCGTAACTTAACCTAAATATGTTGCTGATCGCGCGCATTGTCGCGCTTACATTTTATGTACAATTACGTATATTTTTAGTACAATAAAGACCTTCGGACAGTACGGATCCATAGGTCGCTGGTTCATATCCGGCTCGAAGGACCAAAATGTTGGGGCTCGTGCCCAACGTATGTAATGTAGAATGTTCGTAACAATGTATGTTGATGGGAATTGTATGTTTCCCTGAGTACATCGTTCGGTTGAGGTAGGTTGATGCGAAATATGTAAGGCACCGTACTGTCCGAAGGTCTTTATTGTACTAAAAATATACGTAATATAATAGTTGACTACCTTTTATTTTAAGTGGTTACTTAGGTGGTGGCCTAGTCCTACGCCTATTTTATCAGAAAAAACTACCATTCTTCTGGATGACCTGGTAGGAGTTCTAATAGTCTTGGTTGACTATGTCGAAGTTCAACTGTTGTATAGTAGAAATAACTATAGATTAACTCAAAATGAGACAATACAGTTTGTCTCATTTTAAGTCTTGCGAGTTAAGTCTGGACAAAACAAACCTTATTAAAAAGTATAAAATTATTTCTCCCTTTTCTTTTTAAATATATTTAACAAGTACGAAATTGTTTAGACATCTGTAATAAACTTTAACCTGTCCATACAATTTAATAATCTTACAAGGGAAGAGAGTAATTAGTTTTTTTAAGATACTGAAAAAAATACACGTTTTGAGTGAATACCCATAATATCATATTAACAGTTCCATATAGGCATTATTTAGGTGTGCGTTCTTCATCATCAACCTCATCGTCACTTTTCATTAGGTGAGATGGAGGTCATGTTTCAGGTATGTTTTATTTATGTATGTTACACAATAATTTGCAAATCGATTTTGATGATTCTTGTTTGTCGAAAAGAGATCATCAAAATCGGTTCAGTTATTTTCAGTTTTTTTTTTCGAGCTGTGATTTTTGCGCGGCGTGGTCGAAAGTCGTAGTATAAGTTGCCAAAATAGATATGTAATATTTTTTGTAGTCAAGTGTACCTAAATCTTCACCTGGAGCCACTAAAGAAAAATTGTTACGTCGACGTTATAGTATATCTATAATGTTTTTTAGTACTGATTTCTAATTGTAGTGACGCGTCCACAACCTGTATCTGAAACTTGTTTACATGATTGAAAAAGAATCGAACCATATTTTGAAAAAATACTGGTATATCCGTATTCTCAGTGAATATTACTGTCTGTAATTAATTAAATGATTAATTAAATTGTCTAATATAAAGTAATATCGTACCAAGAACAATCGTCCGTGGGAGGAGGCCTAATTTAGGTGATCAATTTTAAATGCTCACTAGCAAATACTGTAAACTTTGGAGAACTTTCCGATCACTACCTCTCGCCCCCTCCAGGGTCGCGCTAATGCGAGGTGTGATCAGTTGTGCGGAGATCGTGCTGCTTTGAACAATTTTTGTGATTATTTTACCGGGGAAACAAATAAGGTTTCAAATAATGCTGTATGCATTTTGAATGTTGGTTTTGGGTACCTTTGACATGCTATAGTTAATGTTGCCTTAACTTAAATAGTGTGTTTTTTAAAATAACTTTTTGCTAATTTCCAGATTTGATAACACAACTTTGGTGATTTATCTGTTTTCACCAAAATTGTATCTTATCACCAAAATTAGAAAGTAAGTAGTTTTTTCTGTCATAATAAGAATGTTGTTGGCTACAAATCAATAATGTTGGAAAACAAATTAAAGTTCTTTTAATTTATACATTTTCTATAAAAAATAAGTAAAAAAAAAGTAAAAATATTTTTACCGACACAGAATATTTATAATCACGCATAATAACGGCTCTTTTTTTATACAATATGTAAGTGCGCATTTGACCTTCATCTCACCTGGTGGACAGTGACGATAAGGTCGACGATGGAGCATGCACACCTAAATATTACCTATTCACTCTCGCCTTGAAAAGGCCCAAGTTATAGCATTCAGGGAATAAGTCTGCAGGCAGGGAATTCTACTCCATAGCCGTTTACCATATAAATGTGGAAGCGTAACGCTTCATGCGAATCTTTGGCATATCCACAGCATAGGGGTGGAACTCAAGCCTACGTCTAGTCCCCCGGTGAAGGGGAAGGCGGGATTGAATCGTGACAATCTACAATTAACTTACGTGCGCAACAACAAAACGCCACGAAAACTGACGACGCAAACCTAAGTCCAACTTGAGGTGCGCTTAGCCGTATGTGTCAATGATGCTGCCGTTTGCCGCGTGTAATTGGTAGTTGGTCTTATTGCGACGTTCCCGAAGTTGAGACCGTGGAAAGACGCCGAGATCACTACCTGTATCCACGAGGACCTGGGTCTTTGTTTCACGATCAGTAACAAACAGGCGGCTAGTGGAGCTAGGGCAATCGTCGGTCGCCATTTACCGTCGCCTTGACTGTTTCCCTGGTTGTAATCACAGTATTGCTGCCGAATTTATTGTGGTACCAGCAGACAGGGAGTTTTCTATAGTTCGAATGAGACCTTGATGTTGATCGAGCACGCTGTTGGTTACGAGATCTAGAACGAGAACCGGCTCATCTGCATGGTGAGTGATTTTATCTGCTTTTTCAACGCTGCGACTTTCTTCTCCATGCTACTCATAGTGGATTCGGGCCAGGTGGAGCTTGTGGCTGCCACGCTTAGTGTTGGTGGAGCTAGGTCCATGATCCTATTCGTCAAATCTGCGAACACGCTCAGGTCCGCCTTTGGCTGAGCCGCTAGCACCGCCTGAATGCTTGTAGGTAGCCGACTGGTCCAAATTGTTTGCAAGAAATCATCTGGCACCTTTGGGCCAGCTAAGCTCTGCAGATGACGCAAGAATTGCGAAGGCTTGCGATCGTCCAGTTCTTCGTGCATAAGCAATTGTTTGATCTTCTTCTCTTTCGACGCAGTAAGAGACTTTACCAGGTCTGACTTAAGATTTCATATTTTCCAGTCACAGGTGGGTTAATTATTATATCCTTTACTTCCATAGAAAATTTATGATCTAACTGTCCGATTACGTAATTGAATTTCGTTGCATCACTCATAATTCCCGATATTGTAAATTGTCCTTCAACTTGTGCGAACCATATCTCAGACTGCTCTGGCCAAAAGGGTGGCACTCAGCTAACTTTAAAAATCTCGGATGACGTATCGTCCTGTTGTACGGGAATGCGTCCGTTCCCAACGCCTTCGGCCATTTTCTCGAAGCTTCCTTAAATATGTGTTCAGAGAGGGTCACTAGGGTAGTTGTTTGGGTACAATTGACGTACAGTCCGGTAAACGGTAGAAATAAATAGTCCGACTTACGTGTAGTGATATATGTGTAATGTCTGTCCAGAATAACACAAAATACAGAAGGCACAAAAAGGAATTTAGCACAAGCACTAGCACAGGCAATAGCGAGAATTACAGTCAGAAAAGATAGGTGAAGAGAATAGAAATAAGAACAGTATATAACAGCGTAAGCGCAAGGTACATAAGCAAAGTAAATTTTAGCGCGAGTTCCGCGTCGCATACAAGGTAGGTCTCGACTAGCGCGGGGCGAGCGGACGGCCGGCCAGTGCTAGGACCGGTTGGTCCTACGTCACGCAAGAACAATAGAAACAAGTTCGAAGTGCTCTGTTCCAATATACAATGTGAACAGCTAATACGACACGGGAAAAGGTAAGTGGTAATTATAATATAAATTAGTTTGTGTATGAACAAGTATGTAAATAAGTATGTATGATGTATGTATGTACGTATGTACGAATACCCTACAGTCGTTTTAATTTCCTTAATTTCTTAATTATCGTAACATTTACCCGTAGACGTTTACTTCATAACGTGTAGGTACGCTTGTTTATCTCCATTGATTAATAGAGGTCTTGCAGATCATTCAGGTCAGATAAACTTTAAAAACCGAAGTAGGTGATGTAACCCAGGCATTTTGAAGAGGTACGGATTTTTACCTAATTTTGGTGAAAATTTTTAATTTTGTGTTTTAAGTAAATATTATGGGTTGGTATTATGTTAAAAATTAATTCCAAAAAGAATATCTTACCGGCCTTTCAAAATGTCAAGTAGTTTTAAAGATATATGGAAAGGAAATTTTGTTTGATCACCAAAATTGAACATCGTCACCAAAACTAATACATTGGAGGAAAAAACACAAACCAAATCAGAAAAAATATTTAATAGTCATATAGACCAGGATCTTAGATGTTGAGTCTCATACGGCTAATTGCTTGGACCTTCTGCTAACAACTGATCCAGAGCCGTGATAAGGATGCCCCACTGGGTACTTCCGACCATTGTCTGGTGAAAACTGTATCCATATACTTCCCACCAGATCAGAACCCTAGTGGTATGAGACGGGTGTGGTGATACCGGTTGGCAGATTGGGACGTAGTGCGCCACTTCTTTGCTTCATATCCCTGAAAGGCTTGCATTTCTTCAGGAGGTTCTTCAAAAAGAGGTACTTAGATCTCTGCGGAGTCTAGACGTGAGCCAGATGGCATTCCAGCAATAGTCCTATGTAATTATGCACCTGAGTTGTCTCCTGTTCTCACACGACTATATCGCCTCTCATTAGAGAACGTGCAACCTGTGCCGATAAAAGGAAGCAGAGCTGACCCTGTCAATTATAGACCTATCTCAGTCACTTCCATTCTATGCAGGACTATGGAACTTCTCGTACTCAACAACCGTCTCCTGTCGCGCTTTGAAGACAACGACCTCCTTAGTGACTGCCAAAATCGATTCTGGCGGGGGCGATATATGGGGGATCTTGTGTATGCCTGTCACATATGGAGCGAGGCTATAGAAAAGCAAGGTGAAGCACTTGCAGTATCTTTGGACAATTCTAAAGTCTTTGGCAGCGTCTGGCAAGCCTTTTAAGCAAGTTTCCCTCTTATGGGCCTCCCACTGATCTTTACCATTGGCTCTAGGATTTCTCGAGGAAACTTTGGATTCCAGTGGTCTTAGAACTACTACTACTACAACTACTTAGAACTACTCTTCCGAACATCGGGCGATTGATGCCAGAGTTCGTCAGGGTTCCATACTCTCTGCAATTCTCTTTCTGCTGCATATCAATGATATGTTAATTCCAGGTGCCTTTGCGTATGCTGACGACAACACAGTTGTAGGTAGGTACTTGACCAATGCAAGGGTCAGTGAAGAGGACATCCAGTCTTGTCGAGACTCCAAGATTTGACACTTAAGGTCTCCGATTGGGGCGATGCCAATCTTGTCAAAATGCTACCAAAACACAGGCATGTCTATTGTCCACAAAACGGAGTTCCTTTGACCTGACTCCGACTTTTCGTGATATATACTGATTGTCGACTGTCTCCAGCTACATGGAATGGACCTGTCCTCCAATTTGAATTTCGGCGGATACATAGAATCCATGGCCTTAAATGCATCCAGAAAGATTGGCATCCTTTCTAGAGTGAGGCGTTACTTCGCACCGGGACAGTTGCTTCAACTGTACCAAGCACAAGCCCGTTCATGTATGGAGTACTGCTGCCACCTATGGGATGGCTCTGCTACATACCAACTGGTCACCTTGGATTCAATCGACAAGCGTGCTAAGAGGCTTACAGGTAACATGAAATTAGTAGATGCGAAGCTGCAGAACCTTGAACACTGCCGTAAACTTGCCTGCTTATCGATATTCTGCAGGATATACCACGGAGAGCATGCGATGAAATTACACGATTTAATTCTGCCTTCCCCTTCACCGGGGGACCAGACGTAGGCTTGAGTTCCACCCCTATGCTGTGGATATGCCAAAGATTTGCATGAATCGTTACGCTTCCACATTTATATGGCAAACGGCTATGGAGTGGAATTCCCTGCCTGCAGACTTATTCCCTGAATGCTGTAACTTGGGCCTTTTCAAGACGAGAGTGAATAGGCAATACTTAGGTGTGCATGCTCCATCGTCGACCTTATCGTCACTGTCCACCAAGTGAGATAAAGGTCAAATGTGCACTTACATATTGTATAAAAAAAGAGTCGTTATTATGCATAGTTATAAGTATTCCGTGTCGGTAAAAATATTTTTACCTACACAGAAAATTTATAAATTAAAAGAACTTTAATTTGTTTTCCAATATTATTGATTTGTAGCCAACAACATTCTTATTATGACACCATGAAACTATTTTTTTACGAAACGTGTCATACGACCATTCAATGTGCGTGCGACACTCTCTGAGTGCTTGTGCCGACGTCTGCGCACTCAGCGGTAGGTACTTATCGCGTAACCTTGAACGAGTGGCGGAAACCTCGTAT
>NW_020653743.1:3585682-3612138 GCF_003589595.1 Hyposmocoma kahamanoa | reverse complement strand
CAAAAAAGGAAACAAATACAATACAATTAAATTAAAAATAAGCGGTGGTTCAATGGGCGGTCTTATCGTTTTAAGCGATTTCTGCCAGACAACCTTTGGATGGAAGTAATTATATAATTCACAGGAAAAAGACGGCGGTGTATGAAGAATTACTAATCAATGGATAAAAATCGATAAATAAATGCAAATATACATATATTTATAAATAATAAAACCAATACATATATATGAATATCGTAAACTACTATATATTCTTACATCTATAAATATAAAATTTCTAAAACATTATTTGAAAATATAAAAATACCTAAACAGTTCAAGTCACTAAAGTTAGGTAGTGTTATTTTACCATATTTTTGAAAAAATTCAATGATTTTGCTTGTTGAATAGAGAAAGGTAAAGCGTTCCACAAACAAATAGCCTGAACAGTAAAGGACTTGTCGTAATACTCGGAGGTATGCAATGGCATCTTAAGTTGGAGAGTTGAAGATGAGCGCAGAAGTCGGGGGTTGGATTGATAGGCGAATTCAAATTGCTCCTTAAGCTAAGGTGGTGTGTGAGGAATGAATAAGATGCCATAAAGAAGATTAAGAATATGAGCATTCCGGCGAAGTCCAATGGGTAACCACTTCAGCTCCTTGCGAAAAATGGAAACATGATCTAATTTCCTCAGACCATAAATAAAACGGATGCAAAAGTTTTGTAGACGTTCGTGCTTGTTGAGCTGTTATTTTAAAAGAATAGTTTGGGCTAGCGCAATTTTCGTGGCAATAGGTAAAAAATTACGTAACCGTCTGAGAGATGCGGCAGACGCAAACAATTTGCGGCTGGTCTCAACTAATTGAAGTTATCTTAGTCTCAACTTTGATCTTTCACCTTCCTTTACTGTCCTTTTGTGTCTTGTTTTATTTTTTTATAATAATAGCTGATTTATAAATATTATCACTTACTGTAACAATCAAGGACAACGTTTGTTCTCATCTCGTTTTCTAACAACGTTATCATTGTCACATTTGTTTTTTATTTTTGTTTTTATTATTGCCGTTGTAAGTACTTTTGATTCTTGGAAGAAAGTCATGTGACGAGAAGAGTGTCAGGTATGACTGTGGAGGGATATAAGGGTAAAGAAAGGCCAAAGAAAAGATGGATGGATTGCGTGAAAGATGACCTGGATAAGGTATGAGTATGGAAATTACTGCTGATAAGAGAAAGTGGAAGAAAAATACATGTTGTGACAACCTCATCTAGTGTGGGATAATGACAGGAAGAAGAAGAAGTAATTTTGATTCTGATCATATTGAGGTTATGCACACTATAATACCGCGTTTCATAGTCAAAGATTGTATCTCTGTTCTTGAGGTTCCGCTACTGCGTTTGTATAACACTGCTCTTAAAAACTCTAATAATAATAATATAATAATAATCATTTATTGTTCCATAAGCCTTACATTAGGTACAGGTTAGACTTATATTAAAGTAAGTACCAAGTATTACATGTTTCTTGGGGAAAGGCTGGTGCTTATAACGTACAGCCGCTGACTAAAATAGAATACTCTGAGCTTTAGCCAGCAGCTACAGTAGGTAGGTACAAAAAGACCGAATATGTACATCTAGAGGCTACTAACAGTACTTATGTGCTTGAATTTATGGTACTATACAATAGAGTGCCAGGGTACAAGATACAAATTTTAATAACAAATTCCAGGAGTTAAATGTATAAAATACAGGAGTTAAATGTATATAATAATAAAATTTAATACGATACTAATACATTGGCAACGACATAATGCCTGTATATGTGTGATCATTTGAGCACTATGTGAATGTGCATAATAGTTTGTGAGTGTGTGTGAGTGGTGTATGTGTGTGTGTGGTGTGTGTAAGCGTGTGTGAGTATGCGGAACGAATGTTGGGGTTGGTTAGTGGTTGTTTTATTTTAATAGATGTGTGGAAAACAGCGGTTCACGCAACCTGTTGAAGGAGAGCTTCTGTTTCTTCGTAGTTAAGGTTTTGCAGCCAAGTTGATACTATGCTCTTACATCTGGTTTTGGGAAGAGAATGAATATTTAGTTTCCGGTGGATGGAGTTGTAAAGGAAAGGCCCAAGGAAACAGAAGAATCTATGGCTGAAGCTGGTGTGATAATGGCGGGATTCTGCGACCAAGTGGTTTCTTCGTATGTTATCAGTAGAGTATGGGGTTTTAGAGTGTTGTAGGAGAACAGTACATACAATGTACAACTGGCGTACTGTAAGGACTTCGCAATGTTGGTAGAGGGAATGTGTGGGGAAGAGTCTATGATTAAAAGTGCATACTTTAAGTAAAGCTCGCTGAGCTCGCTCCAGAACAATAAAGTGTGTTTTCACAGCACCACCCCAAGTGGTGATACAATAGGTCAGTACTGATTGGCATAGAGCAAGATAGACCATTTTGAGGATGGAAGGGTCAGCGACGTGTCGAAGGTGTTTGAAGACGAAGATTAATTTGCGTACTCTATTTGCAAGTAGACTAATATAAGCTTTAAAAGATAAATTACTGTCTAACTCAATTCCCAGGTACTTAACTTTATCCGTTTTCTCAAGTTGGGGGCAAAAACAGGGGACGTTGGAGCATTTGGGAGAGTGAGCAGTGATTACGTGTTTGGTAGGAATTGGAAGGTTACGGTTAATTATTGAAAATGTTATATATTTTGTTTTTGATGTATTGAGGGTGAGCATATTACAGTTTAACCATTTCATGACCCTATCTAACCCAAACTGTGCGGTAGAGAATACCTCATCCCATGTATCTCCAGAAAAGTACAGACCCGTGTCGTCTGCAAAAGCAGTTAGGTGACCTCCAGGAATAGGCAAATTGCACAGGTCGTTAACGTAGACGAGAAATAGGGTAGGTCCCACTATGCTTCCCTGGGGAACTCCGTAGCTGATGCAGAGGTCATCACTTATGTTATGATCTATGATAACTCGTTGGGTTCTGCCGGTGAGGTAACTTTGAAACAGAGAAAGTTGAGCACCGCGTATGCCAAGTGATTCTAATTTAGTCAGTAAAATTGGATGTGATACAGTGTCGAAGGCCTTTTTTAGATCAAGGAAAATTGCCAAACTTTTCTTTCTATTGTCAAGGTCTTGGACAATCGAGTTGGTAAAGTTAAGTACTGCTTGAGCAGTGGATCTTCCCACCCGGAAACCGTACTGGTTATCACTTAACAGGTCTTTGCTTTCTAGATAATTAGTCAGTCGGTTGTTGAGTAATCTTTCGAGTACCTTGGATAGGGCGGGTAGTACTGATATAGGGCGGTAGTTGTTAACCTCTTTATGATCTCCTGATTTGTATATCGGGTGAATAAGGCCTATTTTAAAAGATTTAGGAAACACACCTGTGGAGAACGACATGTTACATATATGAGTTAAGGGAGGAGCAATTAGGTAACTGTAGGCTTTAATTAGTTTTGTAGATATACCGTCCCATCCCACCGCACAGTCCTTTTTTAGCGACATAATTACACGAAGCACCTCCTGTTCATCGGTGGGTAGAAGAACAAATGAATGTGGGTTCGGCGGAGGAGGAGAAGCGTGAAATCCTTGACAAGTGCTCATGTTCTCTGCCAAAGTCCTCCCGACAGAACCAAAAAACTCATTCACGTGGTTAACAGATTCCAGAGGTGTGGGTTTGGTTAGCAGGAGATCACGGGCGACGCATTTACTTGCATTCAAATTGGTTATTTCTTTTATGGCCGACCAGAGCTTTTTACTGTCGGATCCAGCTTCTTTGAGTTTAGTTTCTTCATAAGATCTTTTTATTCTCTTTAGCAAGTTATTGCAGAAGTTTCTGTAGCGCTTGTAGGTTGTCATGAGAGTTAAGTTATCAGGACTATTTTTTAGGTTTTTATGCATTTTGTCCCTGTTTCTTATGCATCGTAGGAGACCTGGGGTGATCCAGGGTTTTATGGGTCTGAGGCGATGGGGTATAGTTAATGGGATTGAATTAAAGAGGACCGCCTGTTGTAAGAGGTTGGTTAGGATATGTGCAGCCGAGTCGACATCCGGAGCATTGTAAATAGATGAAAAATCACATTGATCCAAATCCCTACCAAGCTGCAAATAATTAATTTTTGTCAGTCTTTTTGTTGTAGTTCCCGATATCCGCTTCTCTAACGACACTAGGACAGAGTTGTGGTCCGTGACAGTCGAATTAATTACCAATGTTGTTGAGGAATATTTGGATTTAATGAACATGTGATCTAGGCAAGTGGCACCATGGGTGGGAAGATTGTGTGCTGGTAGAAGACCGTGAGTAGCTAACAAATTTAAGTAGGTATCTGAGTTAGGATCTCTATTGTTGTCAGTAATATCTATATTAATGTCGCCTGTTAGAATTAAGGTTTTATTGGATGGTAGCAGGGAAAGCACATCATTTAGAGTATCTATGAATGGGACTAAATTACTAAAGGAGGGGGGGCGGTAAATAGCCAGTATAGCGATATCAGAACCAATTTCTATCAGGAGGCAACTGGCTTCGCCTAACTTGGGTTCACTTACTGTCACTGCCGTTAAGCAGCCGCTTACGTACACCACAACCCCATCGTTTTGGTTTATGGGGCTGGTGGAGGCAAAACAATTATAATTTGTTAACGGTACTAGAATGGGGTTGTGTTGCAGCCAGCATTCTGTTAGAACAATGACGTCACAAGAAATTCCAATGGTCTGAAGGAGTGCCTGAAAATGCGATATATTAGCTGAAAGGCTGCGAATATTCTGTGTGATAACGTTGAGGTGTTTGCTAGAGGAGGGAATCAGAGTACTACAATGTTCAGGGTCACAGTTGTATGGTACAGAAACAGATGTGGTGTCGATTTCATTAATTAACTCGTTTTGTGCCGCGAATTTTAAAATGAAGCTTTATGTATATGATTGAAACGAGCAGGGGGTAAATGGCAGAGTATGGCTGATTGTAACAAGTCGCCACAGAAGCAGGATCATGGTAATGTATGTGAACAAGAATATTTATGCGTGAAATGAGTGTGGTTCGAGTGATTGTGTGAGTGTGATACATTAGTGAGCTTTCATATTTGTAAGATTGAAATAAGGTATGTATGGTTTTGTATACAAAATGTAGTGCAAGAGTGCCTTTTATCGTTTTCAACGATGAATAAATATAACTAAAATAAGATACAATAAGATAGACAGTCTCCAAGAATAGTCAATCTGAGCCATTATTTAACTCTTTTTTGTTCGTGAGATCAGTTAACTGTGCTTCTTCCATGATATGAATCGCATTTGTACCCTCTTTTTCACGGAGTAGAACCTTACCATTTGCAGTCCAACAGAATCTATAGAGACCCTTTTTCTTTAGTTGGCGGGCAAGAAAATAAAGACTTTTACCTTTTGCAGTTAGATGCTCGTCTATGTAGATGTTCTCGCGTGGGCTATGTGGAGCTACAATTGAGGAGTTTAAACGGTGTCCATGTTTTTTCGCGTAGAGATCTCTCGTGGCTAGAATGATGCTTCGCTTCACGACATTGGTGGTAACAGAAACTAATATAGTCTTTTTTTCCGTTTTTGAGGGTATGCGTCGAACTTCTAGGAGGTCGCTTGAGGTCAACTGAGGAGCTACAACTTGAAGAACACCAAGTGTAGTCTTTGTTAAGTCTGTACTTGTCTCCTTTGGTGACCACGGGACATTTCGAATTTCGAGCATGTTCCCGATGAGTTGTCGTGACTGCTCCTCAACTGTATTTTCGAGAAGCTTTATTCGATTATCGTGAGTCGATGATAGGAGTTCCACTTTCTGTTTCAACTCTCACTACCCCCAAGCGTGGAAAGTGTCAAGAGTAACTCCAATACCTAAGGAAACTTCCAAGGTGATATCTAACATCATACAGACCAATTGCGGTTCTTTCAGTGCTCGGAAAGGTGTTTGAGAGTATCATCGATTCACTCCTAAAACGACAATTGATTAATTGCTCACAGACTGTCAGCACGGTTTTCGATCTTCGAGAGCCACTACAACTAATAATATAAATTTCGCAGATCACATATTATTATCAAAATTATATGGTAAATCCCACGTAGACACTGTGTACTTCGACTTTAAAAAAGCATTCGGTTTAGTAGATAAAGACATCGTACTTTAAATACTTGCTAAATTTGGATTCAAGTAAAGTATCCTCAGAAATAGGAGTCAATATGTTCAAATTGCCGGCTGTCGCTCTGAGTTCTATTATACTCTATCAGGAGTTAGTCAGAGGAGTACCCAGGGTCCTACACAATTTCTGATGATGACCACGGTACGCAAAATGCTTACTATTTCCTGACGATGTTAATACATCGATGTAGAAAGACCTGAGGATTGCAATAAGTTGCAAAACGACATCACTGCAATAGAGGGGTGGGCACAGACAAACCGCCTTCAGCTCAATTTATCCAAGCGCAAAGTCATTACTCTCGCAAGAGTACCAACTTAGGCTGCTACTTATAGCATAGGCGATACTGCGATTGATCGAGTGGAGGTGATTAGGGATCTTGGTTTGACAGTTTACTTTCAAAGATCATGTTATAGCAATTTGCAAAAAGGCAAACCGAACACCGGGGTTTATTATGAGAACAGCTTATACCTTCACCGACTCCAAGTTAACATTGATGCTTTACGACGCATACGTTCGCAATGTATTGGAATTCGGAGCTCTAATGTGGGACCCTTGCGAAACCACATATAGTGACATGATAGAGAAGGTACAGAAGAGGTTTGCAAGATATGCGTATAAAAAGATGTACACTGTTTACCCCTGTTTTTCACTACTATGTTTGTGTACGGCATCATTGGATTGGACAGCTTATTACTGAGACGGCAACTAATGCTCATGATGCATTTTCACGCTGTTTTGAATGGTGGGGTTGACAACTTAAAAGTGGTATCTCGGGTAGGTCTGTTTGTCTCTGATCGATATTTGCGTGGCGGTGGTGCTACACTGCAGAGGCGCATGCGTCTCTTGTTCGTGATGCTTCGCTCGTGCTCTTGCAGTGGCGCACAGGAACCTTACTGTTCGGGCGACTTCTTTGCTTAACCAATTGTTCACACAACAGTCACGTGCCGACATATTCCACGACAGTTCAAAAGAATTCTTGGAATGTGCTGTTTTTTTCCTCAATGAATTTTTAAAAATTCAAAACAGAGTACCTACGTAATTTAAATATAATTAAGTATAGAATTAACTATATATTGACTAGCATGTAAGTGGAAGAAATAGATTTCTCGCAGATGGCGCTACGGTGAATAAGACGTTAGAAATAACATTATCAAAGATCTGCAACAAGGACATAGAGAAATTCGTAACGTCCGCTAGTTCGTCCGTGGCTTAGTTGGCATAGCGTCTGGCACGGTTTGCTGGAAGACGTCAGTCGAAGGAATTTTCTCTTAGAGTTCGAGCTTTGCATTAATAATTATATAACTAACTAGTGGAGTAATTTCACAAAAATAATTGAATATGATTGTCAAACATTCAATAAACTTAACAATTATCATAGTATGCTATTACTGTCATACCACACCTTATTCTATAAACAACTAATATGAACTATTTGCTTTTAGAGTTCCGTTACTCAACACTAGATGGCACTGTATTCAATAGCTCTTATGGGAATTTACTTAAAACTAGAAATCCTATAAACATCAATGTGAGCTTTGATGTCCGATTTTGTTCTATGAACATAAGTATGGCTACAAAGGAAAATCCAATTCACTTCCAGTGGCTTTTTTGTTCCATGGGTGCAAGTTGTTTTTTAACCTAGCGTAACCCAGTATTCAAAATTTATCTGTCCCGTTATCAGTAGATATAAAAAAAGAATACATTGTCAGCAGATACTCATTTCACCGAATTAAACATGCACAGGGTCATTGAGTATATAACTAGAAATAGAGACGAAATGTCATTTAATTTGTTTGAAAACTATTCTGCCATATCATTATGGTGACAACTGCGCTCCGATTGGCCAGCCCGGATTCGAAACAATTGACGAGTGTCGTCAATGGTTTCATTTCAAATCGACTTGAGCTTTGCTATAATGGACGAAAATTGAAAAAATAAATATTTAAGATTATATAGAAATATGTCCGTTTGTTTTGTAATTAGATATTTTGCTGTTTTTCCCACAACACCGAATGGAACAGCCCCCATAATTAGAGATATTATCTTTATTATAATAAATATAGAAAATTTTTGGAATATACGGAGACGTACACACAGGTCAATTGTTGGCGTTGTAACTATTTCAGGTTTCTGATTTGTGATTTCAGTGCAAACGAGAGTTGATATTTAAACGTGATATAAGGCCCATTTGTCTGATGAGTTGTCAGGGATGGATGGCCCTTAGTTCGTCTCTATTTCTGGTTATATACTCGATGTACAGGGTGTATGCTAAGACACACGTACTTCTGGTTGAAATTCAGAGAAATGTAGTTCAGAGGCGCGTGAAACGTCTAAGAGCGTTCTGGAAAATTGGTTGACAAACTAATCAGGCCGTATTCAGATCGTTTCTCGTTAAAGTGATTATCATCTACATATTGTAGTACTCCGACCCTTGGCGTAGTTTTTGTAATTTAGGGCTTACTGCACATAAATTAATACAGTAGGAACATAAAGGCATTACTTTCCAATAAAGCATTTATTTCGTTCTAAATTTAAATAAAAACAAAAACATTAAACACGCCCATAAACAGACCCTGTTTATATTTGTCTATGTTTTCAGATATCTCCGTCAATTGTGGACCAATTCTGAAAATTCTTTTTTTGTTTGGAAGGATGCACTCTTGTGGTGGTCCCATAGTCACCAAGTCAGAATCTAATGACCCACCATGAAAATCGAAGGAAACCCTCAAATTTTGTAGGCATGTCCGTGTATGTAATTGTGCAACGATTCTGAAAATTCTTCTTTTATTTGAAAGGGTATACACTCGAGGTGATCCCTGATGCTATTACGGGTTCGTTTCGCAAATAAAAGTCGAATTTTCACTTGACACAATACGTGTAATCGATAAATTACGGTCACCATGACAACCGGAAAAGAAAATATAAAATGTACATAGGAGTCCGTAACAGTTCCATTGTCACCAAGAAGTCTGGATCTGATGAGGGGATCTCATGGGAATCGAAAAAAACCAATAAGCAAACTTCTGAGGTCGGTTTTTTTTTCAATGGAAAAGTTACAATTAGGATACTTATTCCTATTAACAAAAAACGAACTAAAATCGGATTGCGCTCACTTGACCCGCATTGTGAGTAACCGTGCGCACCCTTACGGGGCAAGTAGACGCACACGGGGTATGTGAGTGCATTGCTTGCTTGCTCATAGTGAAAATAAATATAATAATAACAAAAAAGTATTCGTTAATGAAAACAAAATCACATAACAGGCAACTCATATTGGTTCCGTCGAGCACCGCTAGATGGCATTGGCGTCGAAATCGCAAATTGTGTATCGCAGTGTTAAGATTTTCCCTCGCGGAACGACTCCTGCCAACTTACTACGCATCTAGCTCTGCTTCTTTGTTTGGAACTCCGCTTTAGATCGTTACTGTTGAACCTTCTGCACCTTACTACGCTTCTAGCGCTGCTTCCTTATTGGAACTGCGCTTTAGAACGTTGCACTAGTTGTTGCACCCCGAGCCACTTCCTAATTGGAACGTGTGTACGGGTCCTCGACTACGTGCCGATTAGGGGGAGTCCTTTCTCACTGTATGTACATGTTCTAACTGTATGTATAAGTTGTGAAATAAAAAAACCTGGTTTCCCTCTGCCACTCCAATAAGAACTTACTACATTAATTAAATTTGTATTGAAACGATATTCAATTATTTTTTTGTGAAATTACTCCACTAGTTTGTTATAATTATTAATACAAAGATCGAACACTCAGACAAAAATTCCTTCGATTCGGCCGGTTTCGAACCGACGACTTCTAGCAAACCGTGCCAGACGCTATGCCACTAAACCACGGAACGAACCAGCGGACCTCATGAATTTTTCCATGTGCTTGTTTGACGGATCTTTGTGTTTGATTTTCAACGACTTTTTAGCCGTAGCGCCATCTATTAGAAATCTATGAAAGTATTTCGTCTTCCAGTAAGTAAGTGTTCGATTCTTTATTAAAAACCTAGATGTATTCGAATTATATTGTATTTGAATTGTCTTACGATATGTAATATAAAAATATGAAAAATTATAAACAGAAAAAAATTATGTCTTCTTAACTTTTGGACGGTCTATTTAACAAATTTTCAAAAAGTTTCTGTTTCTGGCTTGACAGTATATATAATGTGACCATACGTCCCGCTTTGACCGAGACAGTTCCGCTTTTAGCGTCCCGCTTTGTCAAACACGACACAAGTGTCATTAATAAAAAAAAAGTCGCGAATGCGAGAAATACATGTAGTCAGCCCCACCATTTAGTATAACACTACAGTAATTAATTTACTGGCGTCTCCTATGATCTTATCAGGGAATAAAGTAATGGTCACTTTAAGTATGTAGAATAAAGTAATTATATCCCTGAAATTTTGGTTTTATGGCTGTGCGTATAAGTGGTATATACATACCTGCCTATTTACTCTACATAGTGGTAGTTTCATAATCAGTAAGGCTATACATTTCTTTTTCTACAGGTTCTTTGTCATCAATTAGTAGATTTTACAGTTAGTAGATTTTAAATAAAATCTTAATACAGAGTACTAAAACACCGACCTCAAAAGTCATTCATCCTCAACTTTGCCACCCCTAGGCTCAATTCACACTGACGCAGAGTCGAAGCGTCGCATCGCGGCCTGTTTTTCAACTAAAACGCGTGATGACACTCGCATTAATGCGCCCGGATCACTGTGTGGTTGGCGTCTGAGGCCTCACTGCGCCCAAGTAACGCGCGGCCACACCGCTCGACTTCAACCAAGCGTCGACGCGAGAATGCACGCGTCAACGCGCGCTTCCTTATTTGCATAACACAAATTTGTACCTTAATAATGGGAAAATAGAGATGAATATGCTATAGGCGAAAAAAATTAAGCGTCGCGACGCTTCGGCTGTGTGAGTTGAGCCTTAGAGGTGAAATATTTTCCTCAAATTTTAATGAGACCACTACTGAGGTACCTTCTTTCCAACAAAACAGAAACAGAATCATCAAAATTTGTCACAAACCAGAGTTGTCGCGTAACATACATACAAAAAAAAACATATAGAATTGAGAACCTCCTCCTTTTTCGGAAGCCGTTTGTTTTTAATTAAACAGAAACCCGAAAATTTGTACATTTCCTTAATGGTACGCAAATTAAGATCACAAAAACAAAGTTTTTTTTGCAGGAAAATATGTTTTTATTTTTAAAATTTCACATAATACACATTACGTTTGTTTCCTTCGTAGCTTTACTTATATAAGGATACGAGATAATAATATTCGATAAAAACCAAAATAACCAAACACAGAAGTAATTCCTGCTTTAAAAATCAGTGAAAGATTAATGTACTAGTCTGGCTTTGCAATTAGCGGACTCAAATCACCAACCTATCCTCTTTTTTGACACTTTAAATTGCAACACGGAAATGCACTCAGATAATTCCCATTTTGTATGCACCTTTATAAACTTGAACTAGACTGTTGCTGTTAGAGCGTCATCCGAATTAATTACTGATATTCAACCAAATGAAAAGGCACAAGGTATGAAGCTTCCTTTGCATCAAGCTTATTTTATTTGGTACAGTATTACTTATTTGACAGAAATTATTGTTTCGGAGAACAAGACTACAGCGTCGGTACCGAATCCGAAAAATGACAATCATTTTATCCATAAGTGTACAAGCGATATTCGTATTTTCTAGGACTCGAATTGGCCTTAGTGCACAAGCGTCATCCGAAGTGGGTCTGAGTTTTCTAGATTTGTATAGTCTCTAATTCGGAACGAATTGGAATCGAATGCAGTGAAAAATGATTTAAATATTTTCTCGTGAATGGAGAATATAATTACAATCGTACCTAGCAGTGCGCTCTAGTATCTAGCATCTAGTAACGGGACGAACAAGTCGTACGCCTGATGGTAAGCTACACGCCTGTCCATAACAGTTGCCAGTCAGAGCTTTAAATCGCAAAGATCTGAGGGTCACCGTGAGACATAAGTTGACAGGTCCCATGTGCCTGTAATTCCACCAGCACCTTTATCTTTCAAAACCGAAACGCAATTATGCTGACATTACTGCTTGGCGGTTGAAATAGGTAAGACTAAGAAGCTCTACTGCTGCTAAATATCCGCGTAGTAATTATGATCCTAATTATTATTATAGTTGCGAAAGTAACTCTTGTATGTTAGCTAATATTGATGAATTTTGGTATATTTGGTATATATGGGATTTAAAAGTAGGAGATAAGGCTACTTTTTGTAACAAAATTAAATCTTAGAATTGTTACACGCGGCGCCTTTTGGCAGCGATGCAAACGCGCGATTGCATCGATACAAACGCGCAATTGCATCGATACAAACCCGCGATTGCATCGAGACAAACGCGCAATTGCATCGATGCAAACGCGCAATTGCATCTATGCAAACGCGTGACTGCATCGATACAGTCGCTTAAGTTGAATAATTATGGGTTAAATGCACATTATTTTGTTATGTTAATTGTAAATTTTAAAGTGAAATTAACAAATACATTAAATAAATAAATTAGTTGATTAAAGTCTGTTTCCATCCATCCATCCATTTTAAATTCCAAAGTAGACAAAACTGGTTAAAATTCTAAACCAATCTCAACTCAATAAATTGAATAAGTAACACTTTCATTTATTAAACTATTTCGAAGATTTCGATTTGATATGTCATCACTTTTTCAACTTTTTTTTAAGCGTCGTAAAATTCTATTTGAAAAATGGTAGTCCAAAAGTGAGGTTATTTTTCATCTATACATCTATGGTTGCATAGTGGTGTACGAAGAAGAAGCATTCGGTTTATTCAATTAGTGTTTTTGTAATCGGGTAGCAAATCGAATATTTCAATCGCAATCGAACGTTTAAGGATTTGAAGGTGGACTTCAAATGAAGATTTCGGAAATTTTAAATGTAGGGAAAACTGCTAGTATGACTCAATTGAACAAATCGATTCAATTAATTAATCGATTTGTAGTTGGCATTACAATTGACCCTCATTAAATTGTCTATGGTCGGGTCAGTAACTTGTTTGTTTACATTTTGTTGAAAATGGATTGAAACGAAGTATAATTTAAAACGTGCATCGCATTTGTACCGCTTTTGCATCGCGGTTGTATCGCGTTTACATCGCTGCTAAAAGTCACCGCGTGTGCTCTTAAAGAGGGTGAAATAGGGGATGAATGTTTGTATGGACAACCAATAAATAAAACTACGAAAATTAGTTGACAATGTTATATATCCATCTCATTGGACGTATTACGTTTCAGTAGCCACCTCTTGACTACCATTGTGTTGTCATCTTACTCCATCTGCCATCATCATGCCTCAATTCTATTTCAGCTTCAGTATTCGGTCTCCTATGTTCTGGACCGTAGTTTTTTCGGATTCGAAACTCGATCTGTAAGTTTATACCGCAAATGACACGATCCATGGCTCTCTGTAGAAAGCCTTTTGTATATGTCTCGGCATTTAAAGTCATTGTGGGCAGAATACCTTGGTTAGACAAGTGCAGGATGTCATCCAGCTTTCTGAATAGAGATTCAGTAAGCTGGATGACATCCTGCACTTGTCTTGTATTGGGAGAGCCCAATTGTATGTATTTTGTGACCAGCTTTAGCTGGTTCTCTTTACCAAAGGATAGAAATAAGGTAACGTACTGGTCAACTATCACCAGCATCTCATTCCCCATTATAACAGTTGGATTTGTGACGCCGGTGACATTCGCCAAGACCTTTGTCTTGGACATATTCATCTTTAGGTCGTTCTAATTAAAGTAGAATTTCCTATTAGTAGTACTACACATTACATTATGTGATCTATTGCGTATTTCTGCATTGTTTGCTTCTAATTCTTCTATTTCTGTTGGCGTCGTTGGGACATTCCTTGCAATTAATAATACGGATAGTCGGAATGGCATATCCGTAAAAGTTTTTATAGGCTCGTAAATGGCCAAATAATTATCACTAAGCGCTCGTGCCCAAAAAATGTCACATTTACATTTTAAATTAATACTTTTTCTGTCACCCATTTCTTCAATTTCGCTGTAGGTTTTAACGAAGCTCAAGTCTTGGTGGAATTTCTGATTCTGATATATTGCAAAGGCTTTGAAAATTGGCAGTTTTCTTTTGAAACACTTACACTTGCGTTTGCTCTTTGATATACGCATCTTCATGCAGTTTTCAAATTGATCGCTGGCAAGATAATCCTCGTACTCGGCGTATAGTTCTACAAAAGTCCATGTCCCAGTAACATTGCCAGGTTCGTTACAATGAGATATTACTACGTGTAGCAGAGTTATGAAGCATAAAATCTTCATTATAACCACTATAATAACATAAATTCACTTCTTAACTGATTGACAAATGCAAAGGTGATGAGTTTTTATATTACATTCTTTTCAATATGACGTCGTGTGATACCTAAACAATGCTTGTTTGTTTAATGTTTAAATTAATAAAGTTTTTAAGATAGTTCAATAGGTATATCATGATTATTTTCCTTTAAACAAAGGTGTTTCGTCACTTACAAATCAAAATTGAATACTGTGGATCAAGTGCAATAATAATCAAACGCTGATCTTGTCGTTTTAGTTTTGGTGCATACCTAGAGAAGCACAATAAAGAAATTCATTCTAGTTTTCTGCTATTGGTGAGAAGATCGTGATCTATAAAACCATGGTTTCATTCACGGAAGAAAAAAAAACGAAGTACCTTATGCCTCGATTACTATCAGACCGACGTCGCCAAATCTCTCACAACAAACTTAACTTGAAACACAAATTTTGATATTGATCGCCCGTAGTTTCAAATTTAAAAAGAAACAACATATTCTGGATTGTTAATATAATTTAAACTTTTCCCTGTTGGCATAATCGTTGAAGGTTCACTACCATCAATACCTATTTTTAAAAGTTTTGATATCGTGGGTATTTGAAATTTCAATCAATGTGCTGCCATCTAGCGACTTATTGCTGAACGACGACGAACTGGAGTTATTAATTTAATTCTCCAAACAAAAAGCGACCACATTGCAGGGTCATAAGATTAAGTAAATCGAAACGAAAGTTCGTTTCTTGTAACAAAAAAAATAAATTTCGACAAACAAAAAATTGAAAATTTATTAAATTAAAACTTTCTGATTATATGAAATACCACCACGGGAAATATTTTTGGTGCGGCGATTATTTTTGTACTCCAAAACAGCACAATAAGGCATTTTTCTAGGATTTTAGAGAATTCGCAAGAAAGAATAACCACACCATACCATACAAAGCGAAAATGGCGGACTGAGGTCAGATAGGTATTTCGAGACCTATTATAGGTGGCACGCGTTGGACGCTAACTAACCACTTCTACTGTATTTATTGTTCTGTGGTTTCAACAATTTTGACATCATCACGCCGATGAATAGATCCTGAAACACAGTTCTTGTTAATTTTCTCTTTAAATGGACTGAATCTATAAAAGAAAACAAAAAATTTGAAAATATCTTATAAAATGAAAAAAAAAAGTGCATTGGATAAAACAAAAATATGTATTTCATTTTATTGCTAATGCTGTTTTTACTACCATAATATCCATAATATTTTTTATGAATATACTCCACAACATTGTTATTGTAATCCAAACCCATGTTCTCCGTCGTTATCAAATGGCCGAAGTTACGTCTTAAAAAATATTAACTTGTACCAGTGCTTGACAAGGGTTTCAACTACTACCAAACGTTGAAATTTTACACCAGTGTTTGACACGCCTCTAAAATAAAAAATAAACGATATATACAAAACAAAACAAATTGTTATATAGTTATATAATAGTTTTAATAAACACTTGCCGATAATTAACAAAATTCCGACTTATAAATGCGCTAAAGTACTCAAAGTTTTAACGATTTTTGTAAGAACTCAACGGACATTCAACTCGAATCACCTGTTCGCAACAACAGTCGCCACATTGAAAAAATATTGAGTGAATCGGTGAAAGCTTCTAAATAGTATTCATATACGCCATTACTAGTACATTTAACACCGCCTGGTAGTTCCATCAATATCTGTTTTGTTATTTTTTTAACATAAATGCTGAAGTCTTTGACACTGTCCCAATGTATGCCACATTGGGACAGTGTCAAAGACACATTTTACCTTATTATTGATTTTTTTTATTGTGCCTCGGCAAAATGACTGCACCGCGCCTGATGGAAAGCGCGAATACAGTCCAGAGATGAGAGTAACGGATGGAAAACACAAATATCTTCACTCCGTCACTATCATTTTGCCGGTCTGGCCAAATGCTTCTTCACACTACTTTTGAAGGACCCGATGTTATAGAGGGGAGGGAATACATGCGCCGGGAGTTGGTTCCACAATTTGATGGTTCGGCATAGAAACGAATTGCCAAACTTTTTAGTGGGGGACGTTATTGGACTGACCGTCCAACTGTGGCAACGCAGTCCGGCACGGGTGGTCCGCTGATGGAAAGGAGAGGAAGGGATAAGGTTGAATAACTCTTCAGAGCACTCACCGTGGTACAGGCGACAGAATACGCTAAGAAACGCTATATACAATCATATCGAACAAACACAAAGACCAATTCCAACGATCTGACTGAACACGAACCAGCGTCTGTTACGTATCTGTCCAGTCACCCTGAAGGATTTTTTCTTTGATTCGGTCTTTGGATCATTAATATAAATATGTATAATTTTATGTATGTACGCGCAAGATGTCTTAGGTGTTTGACATTGCTTTATTTATTTGTAAGTATATATAGGTACATATTTATATCAGTAATTTAATACGTAATAATGTCTTTGACTTACTACAATCATAGTAAGGGATGGCGTAGTTAAAGCCTACAAGTATTCGATATAATATTTTACTACGTCAGGGCGCACTATGACGTTTTTTATTTAATTATATTATGAGAAAGGAGAATTCGTTCCATGTTAAGTCACAGAGGTAAGCAAAGGCCCTAAAATCTCTCCCTGGTGGAAACGTGCCCATTGAAAATAAATTGATTGGTTGACACATATACTATAATAATAATAAAGTTTTATTCAAGTAAATCTCTCTCTCATCAACTCACAAGCGGTTTTCAATAGTCAAAATCACACGAGAATAATTATAAAAAAAGAATGGAAAGTAGGTAACAAAACGATGTAATATTAACTGCACGCATTTTTATCGTTCATATACTCATCAACAGTATAGTACCCTTTTGCCTGAAGTTTATTTTTAACATATATCTTAAACTTATAAAGTGGTAAATATGCAATTCCTTGTCCCATAAATGAATTACGAACTTTTCGCAATCGGAATTGAGGCATGATTAATTTATATGTATTTATATTTAGAATTACGTCTGGTCTGAGGAAATTTGATCATGTTTCCTTTTACCGCAAGGAGCTGAAGTGGTTACCCCACAGACCACATAAACACTAGTAGGTTACCCATTAGACTTCGCCGGAATGCTCATATTGTTAATCTCCTTTATGTCATCTTATTCATTCCTCTTTCCCATTTTCCCAGTATTACGACAAGTCCTTTACTGTTCAGGCTATTCGTTTGTGGAACGCTCTACCTTTGTCTATTCAACAAGCAAAATCATTGAGTATTTTCAAAAATATGGTAAAAGAACTTTAAGTGAACTTTAAGAACTTTAGTGTGACTTGAACTGCTTAGGTATTTTTATGTTTTCAAACTATGTTTAAGAAATTTTATATTTATAGATTTAAGAATATATAGTGGTTTACGATATTCAAATATATATATTGGTTTTATTGTTTATAAATATATGTATATTTGCATTTATTTATCGATTGTTATTTATTGATTACTAATTCTTCATACACCGCCGTCTTTTTCCTGTGAATTATATAATTATAAATATAAACTGCCTCCGAGCCGAACGGTTACTTAGACTGCCACGCAGAGGTTCAATTCCCGGGCCGGGAGAAATAGTTGTATGGCCTATATTTATTTCTTTCGTGAGTTTGGGTGTAATTTGTGGTTGTGTGTCCATAGCACCCGCGACACAGGGTTTCCCTAGTGCGGGGCTATGTTGAGTGTGTGTGCGTTATTATTATTATTATTAATTACTTCCATACAAAGATTGTCTGGCAGAAATCGCTTAAAGCGATAAGACCGCCCGTTGTACCACCGCTTATTTTTAATTTAATTGTATTGTATTTGTTTCCTTTTTTGGTGTACAACAAAGATTTTTTGTATTGTATTGTACGTTTGTGTATATCACTGTGTTTCTTAAATGCCGTAATATTTTGATGGACATATAAAATACAATTAAAAATAAACTGTGATGCTACCATTACAATATTAATCTCTTTGAATATTTTTTTAAGTGAGACCCTGTTGCCCGGTTTATATATGAACCTTAAAACTCTCTTTTGTAAAACAAAAATAGTCGCGATGTCAGCTTCCTTCCCCCACAGTAGAACGCCGTATGACATTACGCTGTGAAAGTAGCTGTAATAAACTAGGCGAGCAGTTTCTTCAATTATAAGTTCTTTAATTTTTCTTACCGCATATGCAGCTGCAAACTGAGTCTGACTCGCTGTTAGGGCTGTAATATGCGGATCCCATTGTAATTTAGAATCTATAATGATACCTAGGAACACAGTAGATTCAACCAATTCCACCAGATCATTGTTTAACTTTATTTTACTGTTTACACATTTAACATTTGGAAGTGTGAAATTTATACATTTGTTTGTTTTAGCATTAAGTTGTAAATTGTTCACAGTAAACCAATGAAGCAAGAGCCTTATTTACGTCGTCAGAATTATTTTATAATGTAAAGCATTCTATTCTTCGAACCTATATAGCTACACCACTAGAAAAAGCTATATCTATAACTTCGTCTCTGGGTATAGTATTTAAGTAATCGAAAAATGACAGAGAAGATAGAGCAAAACCTACTTTCACTGCCTTCCTTTTCCTGGAGTCGGTTTTTTTTCCGACTGTTTTTAAAGTCGTGTAAAACACAACACCTTCACATAGCACTTCACCTTTCCTGTGCATCAACTCGGGCGTGGTTTCTTCAAGGTTATCCAACTCCCACAAGGCAGAAAGATTTCTCGCTAAAACTACAAAGTAGTTTATATCTGTTGTATTTGTTAAATTATCATATAACAATATGTAGTTATTACTAAGAACTCGTGCTGTTACGATTATTCGCTTGCACTGACACAGTTTGTTGCCAAATTTGATTGCATCCTTAAAATGTGATACAAACGCGACAGCTACATCTTTTATATATTTCATCTTGGGATTTTCACAAGTGACTGCTGCATTGAAGACAGGTAAATGCTTGTCACGACATTTGCATATTCCTTTGCTTGGTGCTAAACGTATTTTGATGCAATTGCTGAATGGTCCTAAGTCTTCTCTATTTGTAAAATTTCGGGTGTAGAACTTGGTTAATATCCAGTCCCCTAAAAACGTCTGTAAATAATTCTTACCGTAGTTACACAGGTTGGCTGTAGAATTAGAGACGGAGATACGTAAACGTGACTTCGACTTCCGTTTGGATTTTTGTTCAATTATTTTTCTGAGTGTGTTAGCAAAATCTGTAAAATTATGTTCGGTCTTGCTCGTAGTAATGGTTGTAGAATTTCGATTATCATTATCACTCGTAACAACAGTTGTAGAATGTAGTGTACCGAAAATTTCATTAATTATTTCAGAAAAATCTGAATTTCCGTCTGCTGCTGTCAGTAACGCCAGAAGACACAGCACCTTCATTGTGGTCCCTCCTCACTATGTCACTGATGTCTTTTATTCAACTGCAACTCAATAAACATCAATAATTTATTTGGACTTTAACAATGCCTTGTTTGTTGTTTATTTATTTGTTTTGATCCGACTGATTCACACCGGATAAAGATAATGATTAATCTCACGCCCACGTATATCAATTTTGAGTAGGAATGTATAAGCAGTGTGCTCGATTGGCCGCAAGAACGTGCCATTCTCACCAAGCACGTGTGTTGCTATTTATGTCACCGTGGTCTCTCGTGTATCCGAAGTATCGACCGGTTATCCCGACACGCAGCTCTCAATATCGTCATTCTCCGGGTATTTACTTGCGCCAAGATAACTGGTATCCTTGTACCCACTGTCATCTGTCGCAGCGACTATGACTCTTGTTATATGGAAACTGGAGAGATAGCCAGAGTGACATGCGACTTGTGTAACCTTTTCCATGCCCGGGGCATGGAACATGGGCTGTGTACCATAGGCAAAACTACTCGGTAGGTTACATAATTCGCCTCGCTGAAGCGACTGTTGACCGGAGAGCTAGTAGCTACTGCCGTTAAATAGATTTAGGGATTCAAAGAGGAAATGTCGCCAACTTCTTGGGTATGAAGCCTTAGCTCCCGGTCCATTACAATGAATAAAATATAATTGTGTGTATTTCTCGGCAACCTTCGTGTTTCGGCTGGTTTCGGTTGATGTCGGATTTTTATCAATTGTCTTTTGCAGCCTTTGCACTTGGCACAGACTGAACAATTCATTCTTTTCATTCATTCATTCATTATCAGTAATAAATAATTTCATTATCGTCATCATCATCAATCCATTTATATACGTCCCGCTGCTGGACATGAGTCTCCTCTCAGGCGAGAGTTTAGGCCATAGTCTGCCACGCTGACCCAATGCCCAATTTCGAGGGTGGTAAACCTTCTTTGAGTTTCTTTCTGTAGGTATCATCACGATGTATTCCTTCACGGAAAAGCTCATGGTAAATTTCAAATTAAAAATTCAGACTCACGACCTCAGCGAGGCGGTAAGGTCAAACCATAAGACTACCACGGCTTTATATTCTATACCTCCATAATAAATAATTAATAAATATAACAAATAATTTACGAAGTAATATATTATATAATATGTTACTAATAATAAATAATACCTAAATCTTGGTTTTGGTGACGTGGATAACGACTCAGATTGAATTTCGTTGGTCTGCCACTCATGGTACACGAAATTTCCTAGTTTGAGGCCAAGTAACTTTCGTGGTTGCGTGGTATATTACTCGGCACATTTTACTTCTTCCTGTCGACGTCGAGGAATTCCAGGTGCAAAACCAGACTTAGAATAGAGACTATAAAAGGTTGGTGTTGATACACGCTCAATAAGGCACTCATTGTAATTGTTGTTCCATTATGCAATAATATTTAATTGAATAATACAATAGAAATATGAAAAAAGAAAAATGGGTGTCCTAGTACCAGTGTCTTCTTGCGATTTCAGTTTCTTCAGCTTTACAGCGACTGTCAACCTGCTTTTCTTGCTGTGGAGCTGGGGATTTTTGTAAATCCTGTCAATTTCCGTCTAAGTTCAAAGACGTTAGCTTTATGCGATTAGTTACCGTTTTCTGATATAAGCGAACATATCAATAATTGACGTAGATTTTTTATTGGTTTTCATGCAGAATGATTTTCGTGTCGTTTTTTCTTAGTGAATCAGGGGCTTACTTCGCTTGCATATTTTTCTACATATTTGGCAATTCAGAAGAACTGTTTTTGTGCTTCAGGACTCCACTGTCACATACTTATTTTGAACTCATAGTACAGAAGTTTATCAAATTCATGATCGAAGTACGTGTTTGATTCTTTGTATTTAATTAGTGTCTATCATTTTATCAAACATCTGCCTGGTACATATGAGCACCCTATACTTATTCTTGAATTCAGGAAGATGTTTCATTTCATATTCTTCCATTTCAAATGGTGTTGGCATCTGTCTTGACAACAATACTGCATCCAATACTTCTGTGCCATGAAATTGAAAATATGAGATATAATGATTGCTATCCAATTGTTGGAACACATTAAAATCCCCCTTTTCACAATTGCATTGTCTCTGAGCTGCTTCGAAAGCTTCATCATATGTGTCAACAATGAAAACTGTCTTGCGACGAATCACACTGGCGTATGTGAACGGAAACGTTACATTGACCAAGAAAGAAGTCATCGGGACACCTTCGCATGAACACTTTTTAATACTTTTAGCCAGGTGAATTGTGAAGCAGTTGAGTTTCGAGTCATGGAGGTCAGAATTTTTTTCCACGTACATTGCTAGAGCTATCCATGGACCGAAGAATGGGTCTGGTATCGGTTCAACTGTTACCCACTTAATTATGGTTATGCTCAAGACAACTGAGAGACACAGAAGTTTCATTATAATCACTGTTATCGGAATTTATTACAATACCATCTCCTTTTTTAGTTAATTTAATAATTAAATTTTTAAGTTATCTGCGCCACATTTCAAAGTGTCACAGTATTCGTATCTCGGCGCTGTTAAATACCTTCTTAGTGGTACTTATTTTATGTTGACAAATAATTGTATATTTGTTTTTTCTGAAACATTTCTTATAAATATGTAAAAGGATGTTGTTAAAATACAGGTTTTATATTGCTGGGTATATTATAGATAGAGGAGCGGTTCGCGTGAAGGAAGGAAGAAAGCCAGTGTTCCGGACTGCTACTGTATTAGGCAGATTTAAAAAACTTTTGTTTAGATTTTATATTGTTATATAACGTTAATGTTTTTTGTTTGTTTACGGTTCGCTCGGTTCTGTTTTTCTGCTTAGTTATTTTTTCCAATAGTATACAAAGTTCCACATACTTACACTCAGACCGCCATTTTCACAAAAACTCGAAAATTGCAGAAAAATGCCTTATTTTGCTACATTGGTGCAAAAATGATGGTCGCACTTGTAATATTAGGCATGGCGGTGTTACATATCATAGTTAAGACTTAATTTAAGACTACTTACAATATGATCCAAATTTATTCAGGGATAAACGAAGAACAGACAGTGTATGTGAAAGAGCATAGAATAGAATTGCATTACTAGTCCACCATTTCTACTTTGTGGTTCTCCACTTTATAATAAAATTAATAAAGAATTAAATATCTATCCTTCACCATATCGGGAATGTAAATTCAAGGTCTCTCAGTGGCTTCAAAGTCTCAGTTATAATGATGTTGAAAAAGTTGTTCCTCTGTAGGTGTGTTCCACAGTCGCACGCACAATAAAGTTATTAATAAAATGTATAATTAGTTACTTGTATCTATAAATTTTTTCGTTAGTATTATTTTTTCATTTTAGCAGTATTATTTATATTTAGTATTATTATATATTATATTACATTAGTATAAGTTTACTTACATAAAATGGAACATCTCATTACACTAGTTATTCGGAGTTGGGCGTTAATTGCTGCGACACAGTCTTAATGACTGCTGTGGTTATATCGAACATGATCTTATCACGTATATCTTGTTATTGTCCCAAATAAATATTTTATTATTATTATATTATTAATTTATTTAATTTTAATAAATAAATTCTTTATTCTTGAATAAAGAATTTTTTCTGCTTATTGTAATACTGGTGCAATATGATCGATTTTTTTTGGAGAATGTTAATAGGCATTAATCGCTCGTCGTCACTCTTCCAGCTATTGCCACTAGATGGCAGCACATTGAATAATAATTCAAATATAACATTAAAACGGCCTAACTTGCAATAATAGCTATTGAACTTACAACGGTATGCTAACAGGGTAAGTTTAAATTATATTAATAATTCAGAATTTGTTACATTTTTTTTTAAATTAGAAACTACAACCAATCATTATCAAGATTTCATATTGTTAAACATAATTTGTAGTGTGAGTTTTGGTGACAGCGGTTCTGCAGCTTGATTTTGAATGCCTCTCCCGATCGGAAACTGCGTCTTTTCCGAGTCGTGGCGCATAATTGCGATTCACAACTGCCCGATCGGAAACTATTGACATTTCAAATCGGGACAATAGTTGATTTAACTCACAAATTAGAAAGATATAGTCGGAATCAGGTTCATCTTCTGGCTCATAAACCGCTCTGATTTCGAGATACCGATTTGAATCAAAATCAGCACGCTGATAGTAATCGCGACCTTAAGCACTTCCATGATTTTTTTTACTTCCGTAGACAACCCCGATTTCTTGTGCCTGCGTTTGGCCACCACTCCGTTATGGCTTTACTCCAGCAGCCATAACCACGACTGCCAGGTATCCTGCCAAACCAGTTATCCACTTAAAGTCCAAAGTCCAAGGTCAAGGTCCATGTGACAAGGTCCTCAACACAGACCACATAATTTCTTTCTTCCGTGGTCTGACAAAGTGCTTTATATAACTTTTGTAATAGTAAGTAAAAATTCCCCTATTTTGTTTTGATATTCTGGTTTTTATTTTTAATAATTCCGGAATTTTGGAGGTATTGTCCACGCTATACCTGGTTTAAGTAAACAAACTAATTAATAGCAGTAAACAAAATCTAGTGTTTGCAAAAAATCAATATTCGCGATCGACTGAGTAGCGGAATACGGCTGTGATACAGAATAGGGACACTTTTAGTGTTGTGTGTGTGTCCAGCAGTGGACTGCAATAGGCTGATTGATTGATTGATAGTGTTGTGTGTGGCGGTAGTTTAAAAAATGTTATGCCACCCACCCGGTGAAGATTCCACCGCCGAGATGGAGATGTAAAGACCGCATCACCAGTCAGCCCGTGACCACGTCACGACAAACGTCGGGAAACTAGGTAGGTGTAAAAAAAACCTTCTCGTATGTAAACGCGTTTATTCTCGTTTACAAATATTAGTACAATGCAACGCGAAAGTTTAAAAGTATATAAACAAACTAGTCTCTGCTTACTAGTAAGTAACTAATACCGTTCAGCGCTAGACGTTATCATAGTTATAACTCGATAACTTGACCTGTAGCTCAGTTGATTAGATTACAGCGTGGTCACGGGTTCAAGTCCCATCGGGTCAAAGAAAATTTTTCTGAATGTTCAACCTTTTATTAATAATTATTATCATAGTTACTAGTAACTGTATTTTTTCAATTAAAAGCAAAATACAGTGTGAATAAGAATTTTTGTATACAAATATTGAAAAGAAGAATAGAAAAGTCGCATCCTTAATGTCATCTGCAAAATTACAACTTTTCTAGAGAGAGAGGTTTAAAATCAGAATTTTAGTGGTTTAAGATATTTATTTCTTAAAAGAGTACAAATTTACTTGTGATAAACACAAGGGGGCGAATCGCGCTAATGTTAACAGTATAACCGGAACTAAACCACAAACGAAACATCTTTAATGTGACACGTTGCATATATTTCGTATCCCGCTAACTGTTCAAAGAAAAACCACAGCTAAACCAAAAACGACACGTTTCCAATGTGATACGAAGCGCACATTTGTTATCGCGCTTTCTGTCAAGGGTAAAACCAAAACTAAAACGTCGCCAATTGCTATCGCGCTAAAGGTATCATACAATTTCTACAGAGAGTACGTGCCGTCAAGAAATTAATTATCCCTTTTTAAATACTAGAGGTTAAAAAATATCTTAAAAACTAAAACCTGCTGTAAAATACAACTAATTAGTAAAACAGTTACGTCCGCAGTTGGTTGGCGGAAATCTTAACTCTATTATTGCAGTTTTCTCCATTCGGACCGAATAGGAACTGTTTTCCGCGTTCATTTTCAGACTTTGTTTTGGTCTAGACTATGAACGGTTATCATTAGTTGCTGATTTCTCACTACTGTGTTGCTTATTATTGCTAAATGCACAGGCAAGAAACTAGCAATTAGTAATTAATCATTTAGAGAATAACCATGAAAATTTTAAAATATATCGCACCTTTAAAACCTACGGAAGAAAAAATACAATAGAAGTGCCTTATACTTCGATTACTATCATAGAACCGTTGTCGCCAAAACTCACACAATCATGATGTTAAACACTGTGAAATCTGATAATGATTGGTTGTAGTTTTTCATTTAAAAAGACGTAACAAATTTTGAACTGTTGATATAGATAGTGTAAGCTTTGCCCAGTTGGCATTTTAAGAAATTAAAAGTACCTACTTGGAATTTCTAGGAAGTTACTCTAACAGAACATGCGGAAGGTCCTTGGTAAGTTTGTAAGTTCTGTCAAAATCTGCAAGAGTATAGTATGTCACAATTTTGCAGACGCGGCCGTCGTTTATGACGATCCTGGTATTGTGATTTTTTTTTTACAAATCTAAGTGCACATTTGACCTTCTATCAGGTGAGATGGCGGTCACACGTCAATTCTGTTTATACCTATAGAATTGCAACGTATACGAGGTTTCCGCCACTCGTTCAAGGTTACGCGATAAGTACCTACCGCAGAGTGCGCAGACGTCGGCACAAGCACTCAGAGAGTGTCGCACGCACA
>NW_020653743.1:3516866-3580682 GCF_003589595.1 Hyposmocoma kahamanoa | reverse complement strand
TTAAGCCTTTTACTTAAACCGTAGAGTTAACCTAATTGAGTGTAGTTGAGAAAGCGGTCAGAGAGACGCAAATGCGATTTGTCTGTACTCGAGTCACTCACTTGTTCGTTAACTGTTTAGTACGCTTTTCACTGCATTTCTACTTGATAATGCAATCACTTTTTGTTTGCCCAAAATTAAATAACTGAAAAAGTCACAGTCATAACGTTGGTTATATTCGTAAACCCTTAGAATAATAACGCATAGAATGATAGTTTCATATCAAACGAACTGTCACAAGTGAGGAAAAAATCAAATTCATGTAGGCTAGTTTTAGTAGTAGGTTAATTTTCGGTTTTAGTGAAAATTTATATAAAAATACAAGTTGAAACGCGTTACTTCCCTGTGGAATGTGATGTTAGTATCTATTTTATGTTTGTCTGACGTATTTTTACACTCATTTACCGCACATTTCGTCATTTTTAGCTAAAATTTTGGAGCTGTTCGCGGTGCAAGTTGACCTTGAGCACTGACGGCCCGCCCGCTCGTGTAGGCCCTTTGGGAGCGCTTCAATTTGCCTCACTTAGCGTGTGCGGACTAGGTTTCTATGCGTTATTATTCTAAGCGTAAACCATGTAACCGACATTGATGTGTACCTACTCTTGAGTAGACAAAAATATTATGCTCCGTCTAATCTGTATAATAATAATAATCTATATTATAATCTATTAGTGATGTCCTAAAGTGTTTTCGATTCGATTTTTTTATAACAATCGATTTTATCGTCGCGGCTCGCCGCCAATGATAGAGTTTAGAAAAGACAGGGCGCGAGCACACGTTTTACCAGCACGTTTTAGAGTATAACTTTTCGTAGATTCTGTGTTAAATGTTTATATTAAGTGTAATTTCGTCGCCTTGCTTTCTCAAACTCGTATCTTAAAGCGCAAAGTTAGTGACGTGCAAAAAATGGATTGTATATAAAATTTTGCAGGTTGATTTCACATCACATATTTACACACTAGCTTTTACCTGTTCTTAAAGTAATGCATCCAAATTAGCTCTCTTGATAAGAAATTTAAAATAAACAGAAATTTCTGCCATCTCCTAAATAATCACTTTTCATAAGGTACGAGTTTGAGTAGTAAGTTTTCATTATAATTTATTAGACAGGTACAAAATTTATCAACTTGAATAATCTTCGTTACAAAATCTGTTGGCTCGATAAATATCGGAGCTAAAGAGCACGTCGCTTCACTAAAATTAAAAAGTAAAAGTCAATATTTTGTCTATGGTTGTATGTCAATAATTACGGTACTTCAGAGGCATGTATATATGAAAAGTTAAATAAATGGTTGTATACAATTTGTTTGTTGTTGTTATTTTACAATATCTGAAGTAACAAATATTTACTAGGTCATCGCACATTTCAAAATTGTACGGAGTATAAAAAGCGAAGAAATACTTTTATACTTTCTCACAGATGGCGCCACGGAAAAATAGTCGTTAAAAACCAAAACAAAGATCCGACAACAAGAACATAGAAAAATTCGTGAGGTCCGCCGGTTCATTCCGTAGCTTAGTTGGTATAGCGTCTGGCACGGTAAGCTAGAAGACGTCGGTTCGAATCCGGCCGGATCGAAGGATTTTTTCTGAGTGTTTGATACATATACTTCACGCCTTATTCCCATCGGGGTAGGCAGAGACAACAGTCTTCGACTTGCTACGGTCCTGACACACATCTTTCGCCTCATCAACACGCATCAATGCTTTCATACACGCTCGTCGGTTAAGGGTACTCTTGACGTGGTCCTTCTTTAGGATGGCCTCAGTTTGGTCATGATAAGTTCTCCTTGGTCAGCCCATACCAACTCGCCCGCTCACACTCGCCTTATAAATCTGTTTCGTCACTCTTCTTTCATTCATTCTCTCTACATGTCCGAACCATCTAAGCATCCCATTCTCTAACTTTGTCACTATATCTTCTTCCACGCCGCCGCAACGCTCTCTTAACACACTGCTCCGTAATTTATCCATCCGAGTGACTCCAGCCATACTCCTCAAAGCTCTCATTTCTACTGCATTAATTCTACTTTCATGCTTCTTCTGCCAAACCCAACATTCACTACCATACATAAGTGTAGGAACCAGCACCCCCCCATGCACAGCCAATCGTGCCTTTTTAGACACTTTCTGGCTGCCCATGAAGGTATGCAAGGCACCATTCACCTGATTCCGTGCGTTCACTCTTCTTTCAATGTCTCTTTCACATTTTCCATCACACGTAAACATAGAACCCAAATACACAAACTCTTTCACTTGATCCACTTTCTCTTCTTCAATCAATATCGTGCAAATCATCATATCTTCTTCTCTTTCAAAAACCATTACCTTTGTTTTTCCCACATTAATTTTCATTCCTCTCCTTTTAAGAGCACCATGCATAATATTTACCATCTCCTGCAACTCCTCCACTGACGACGCTAATACCACCTGGTCATCGGCGTATAGGAGGCACTTAATGAGTAAACCATTCATTCTCAGCCCATACGTACTCTCTTTCAAAACTTTCAAACAATTGTCCATAATTAGGTTGAACAGCCATGGCGACGCTACACATCCCTGTCTAAGTGTTCGATCTTTGTATTAATAATTATAACAAACTAGTGGTGTAATTTTACAAAAAATATGTTATCCTGACATTCAATAAAAACTTTTTTAATAACATTAACAATTACTAGAAGTAATTAAAATAATCTTTATTATTATCTATATTTACATATATATATATATTTATTATTATCTTTACTACCAGAAACAGTGCGGGGCCATGTGTGTGAGGATATATAATGCTTTACACTCTGATATAAAAATGATAAATAATAATCTTCTATATAAACGTCAGATGGCTAAGAGAAAAAAAATTCTATTCAATTAATGACTTCTTTACATATAATTCTCTATAAATTTGACCACTTAACTTATTTGATAAGAAATGTATTTATATTTTTTGACATCTTCATGACATGGCAATATCTTACTATTATAATATATTATCTTTATGCATGATAGGACTTGCTTTAAAATTGTTTAGTTGCCAATATGTTGACATTCATAGATTTGCATGCCGATACCGGTAAAATATGGTACTGTTTTATTATGTATACTTGTACCACCTTGTAACACCTTTGTACCTAGAAATATGGTTTATTTTAAGCAAATTAATTTCATTCATTCATAATAATTGAAAAATATGATTACATCTTTACGTGTTAACTAGAAAAACTTGCAAAAATTTTATTTTAAGCTTTAATAGCGCGATATTGCGTTTGAAGAGTATAAAGCTGTGGATGACAGATTGACTAAGTACTTAAAATATTCGGGTGCAAAAAGGCTGGATAATGCATTGTCAGCGTAGTAAATTGACGCGATCTCAAAACGTCTCAAACTTTTTTATGGTACTGGAGACTAGGCTCTACTCTATGAGTAGAATTGCTGGCTGAATATAGGTAGTGATTATAGTTTTATATTTAGAATGTTAAGGATTAAAATAAGAAAACAGAAGATCTTGACATATTACATTATTGATTTGTAACCCAAAGCCGAACTATGTAAAAGAATACAATAAAGTATATTTTGAAGTTTATTCCACTTTATATTCATAAAAGTACCTCTCGCTACGCATCCTGAGCTACCCCTCGTTACAGTACCAAATGACGCGATGAACGTATGATACTACTGGTGGTAACTACACATTTACCTACAACAGTTGCAGTGCTTTTTCCTAAGACGACCTCTTCATAATAAAAATATATTCATAGTGAGTCTCCTGTAGACCATACTTTAAAAAATCTAGAAGTACTTGCTCTACCTTCATTTACTACATCCTTGAAATTGCAATGTTCCTAAAAAAACCGCGGCGAATACAAATTATCTCCCCCTACACCCAATCAAGAGAAAGAGTATAGAAATTGGGCTGTACTAATAAATAATAAAATAGCAAATATATTAAAAACTCATGACAAATAATCAATATAGGAAATGAAACTATTTTTCCGGATTTAAATCGCGTATATTTGTTTTTTCTGAGGTGGTGAGACCACCGTAACCGTGACCATGGGACCTGTATAGGGCCCGAAACGTCGGTTTGTTTGAAAAAACAAATATACGCGGTTTAAATCCGGAAAAATAGTTTCATTTCCTATATGTAACAATCGCGAAAACCTAAGAACTCGATAAATAATCAATATTTCAACTAAACTTATTACTGGCCTTAAAAATGTAATTTTTTTTATAATATCAAGTGACGCGACGAATAAGTCGTATGACTGATGGTAAGCTACACCCCTGTCCATAACAGTTGCAGTGCTACTCAGAACTTTAAATCGCAAATATCTGAGGGGCACTGCCATGCCACTGCGCCCGTCACCCTGATACATAACTTGACAAGTCCCATGTACCTGTAATTTCGCCGCGCGACAATCATGCTGCAGAATCGAATATATAACCAGAAATAGAGACGAAATGTCATTTAATTTGTTTGAAAACCATTCTGCCATATCATTACTGTGACAACTGCGCTCCGATTGGCTAGCCCGAGTTCGAAACAATTGACGGGTGTCGTCAACTGTTCCTCTTCAAATCGACCAGTTAACTTGAGCATTGCTATAATGGACGAAAATTGCAAAATTACATATTTAATTACCGATGAAATATGATTCCGTTTGTTTTGTAATTAGATGTTTAGCTGTTTTTCCCACACCACCGAATAGAACAGAACGGCATTATTGGAGATGTTATCTTTTTACAATAAATACAGAATATTTTTTGGAATATACGGAGACGTACACACAGGTCAGTAGCTGTGTTGTCTACATATATTTCAGTGCAAACCGGAGTTGATATTTATAAGACCTGTATCGCTAATGTGTTACCAGGAATATATGGCCCTTATTTCGTCTCTATTTCTGGTTAAATACTCGATGTGCTGCAGTCACGCTCGGTTGCAGTCACGGTTAGTGAGGTGTACATGTTAATTTTTCAAATTAACCGCGATGGATGAAAATCGAATTGAAGAATTTATAAAGAATGTAAAACAACACATTGCAATATGAGATTGTGTTTCCGAATTTTTTTACTCATCTCAGCGTATTCATAAGTCGTTCTTCTGCACAAATAGTGTTTACGAAGATGGTTTCTTGTCGTTGAATGTGGCTTTCCAAGAGTGGAAGTAATTCCATAAACATGATTATATTAATTGTAATCTAGTTTTCGATTTGTTTGTCGTCATATTGCCGAACCTTGTAGTATTCATTTTGATTATTTTAACAAAATAAGTAAAAGTAATGTTTCTTCGTCAGAATACATCGCGTAACTGAGTCGAAAGATAAAACTCACTAAAAATTTGTTCGCACTTTATCACAAATTCCACAGTAGAGTACATCCCAGTTCCTTTCTACATCAGTTTTGATTAGAAGTGACCCTCCCTACCTACACTTTGGGTATACGAGAAGAACCTGTGTAAGCACGCCCGCACAGGGACCTTCTCAGTCAGGTCCTGATCCCAGATCTGCCCGTTTGCACGACTTCATCCGGTTCTCAAAAGGCCTTGGATGAGCTGCCCCGGGTGCACGTACAGCACTCTCCCTATTTTCCAGATAGGTACAAGAGCTGTAGGCACGCTCACTTACCGTTACGCATTGCGCAACTGATGGTTACCACCGCTAAGCCATCGACTCTAAAGTCTACTACCAAATCTCCTTAGTGGCGGAGCTGTAGTGTTGACATGCTCACCTCCCGATGCCGAAGCGTCTCTCCAGTTCCCAGAAACTTACGCAGCTGGATATCTAGCTCATTCTATACTAGCTCTTCGGGCTAGTGCCGGAGCTGCCGATCGCAGTGTCCTGCGACAATGTACTTCCGACTTAAAGAGTAACTCACGTGATCCGCGCGTCTCCTCGTCTAAGACGCGCTAGCTGGACGCGGAATGAACAGAAGAACGTGTTTATCCCTACAGCTAACCACAAACCCGCGGCGAGTACATACTCTGGTCTTACCAGGGAGCCGGTAGTCTCCCTGGAACTCCATATCTCTCGAGTCAGTAGATAGGGACAATACACACAGCAGAGTACAGTCGGGAAGTATGGACGTGAGTTTGTTGACAAATTGAAATGTAGGTCTTTTAAATAGGAAATGAAACTATTTTTCCGGATATATAAATCCGGAAAAATAGTTTCATTTCCTATGTGTAACAATCGCGAAAACCTAAGAACTCGATAGGTCTTTTAAAGTTAAGTGGCATACAGACTATCTTTAGTCTACCGTTCGCCACAAAACTTTGTTTTTTTTTTTCAATGTTTTACTTTCAAGTGAGGCATTGTTCATAGTGAAGTGGTAAATGGATAATAAACTTTAATAGTAATTCATTTATTTGTGAAAACACTGGTTATACACATTACATTCACTCACATGCACTTCGACAGACTGAACCAGGTGTAACACGTTTCTTATTCAATAATATTACAAGGGCGTGCGCAACGATTTAATAAATCGGTACACATGTGGTAGTATGAAGTGTTCATACATTGCACAAGAAAGAAATAGTAAAAGCTCTAACACGAAATTGTACAGTAAGTCAATGGAGAATTTAGCTTCTCGTTTTTACAGCGTTTGCTAGGTGATTTATAATTCTACATAGGCTGCCATGTTGGCAACACCGCAGCGGTTGAAGCCTCTTCTGATCCTGAAACACAGAAAACGAATTTGAAACTTATAACCGTTGTAACAACGTATCATATCGCCTTTACTATCATTAACGGCCGCCTATTTTGAAATAAAAAGTGCCAGCCAACAACACCAATTACTGGAATCAAACACGGGAATGCCATATACTATGAATAAAAGAGCAACGGAATTGACTCGGTGACACGGATCAATTTAATATAATGGCGTTTTTACCAGTATAATATTATTATTTTTTTTTGATAGTACTCCACTAATTTATTATAATTTGACCGAACAAACACAAAAAATAATGCCTTCGATCAGACTCGATTCGAACCAGCGTCTGTTGCCTCAACGTGGCTACAAATAGAGAAAATAATTTACCATGTGACACGATATTTTTTCCGGGTTGTCAATATAATTTATATTTTATAATACTAATTGATGGGACGAACAAATCTTGCGCCTGGTGGTAATTGACACGCCTGTCAATAACAGTTGCAGTGCCACTCAGAGCTTTTAAATCACAAAGATCTAAACGGCACTGCCACTGCGCCCGACACCCTGAGACACAAGTTGACAAGTCCCATGTTTTTTATGATTGATTTTATGACTGCAAGCGTATCGTCCCTCCTCTGTATGATATCCCCCCCTCCCCTAAAATCCCCCGTACCGTTAATATCCACTTCCTCCTAACGTTAGTCCACTTCCCCTTTGTCCTGTGTAAATTCATTAAAAATAACAATTTATTTCTGTAATAGTCTGTATATGTTGTCTGTTGTTGTAGATTCTCTTCACAGCGAATTCTATCGGAATTCACCGGTCAATTTCTGAGTAAAAAATGCGTGTCTGCTTTTGGCGGTAATGGAGACATAACATTATAAAGAAGAAGAAGCAATTGTTTCAGGCGTATAGCTATATATAGTAATTGTTATATAGTGATCAGTTAAGTTACCTAATGTATCCATCTTCTCCCCAGTTCTTTCCCCACCAGTTGAGCAGTATCCAATATTGACGGGTGTATCCTACCAGCAACATCGCGTGGTTCAATTCCCAAGGTATACAGAACGGGTCGTCGTAGATACCACTCCTGGAAAATTGTACACAAATGTGTTATGTTTAGGTTGTGATAAAAAGGCGTGACTATATTTACAAACCCTAATGATTGTGCTCAATTAGTGTTACTAATAAATAAGAAAGAATTGTAGTAAAACAATAACATTTAAATTAGATAAAAATTTCCAACAAAAGGAACTAAATATATTTTTTATGGTACCAAATATGATGAGACGAACAAGTGGTGTGCCTGGTACAGTCGGTGCCCTAACTTAAGTATCCACTATTTGTAGTTGTATGTTGTCAGCACTTAGTACAAATAATGGATACCTAGGTGAGGGTAACAACTCTACCAATGACAGTTGCAGTACCTCTAAGCTTCAAATTCAGGACTGAGAAATACTTGGCGCCAGAAATCGCTATGGTTACATTGTTACTTAAGTTGTTTGTTGTCATCAATACCATCATCATCGTTTGAAGTGTATCTGGCACATTTTGTATTTTTGTTGGGCCTAAGCTATTAAATTTTAGTTAATTACATATGCTGTTCCATTATGTTAAGTAGGTTCGTCACGGACGCCCGGCGGTCATTACATGGACGCCTAAGGCGTCCGTGTCCAGATTAAGAAACCCTGAGATAGACAGACCAGCCAAGACCGTTGAAAATTGCAGTTTCTTTCCAGTTTATGTTTACTGTTTGAAAGTCTTTCTTACCAGTCAGTTGTCAATTATGTGAACTATTCTAAGTGCTACTTCCCCTTACCGATTCTTTGACTTACAACCGGTCACACTTTTCTTTAAATACGTACCGATATAATTGAAAGGTAAATGGTGCAGCGTTGATAGCAACCGCTAAAGGTCCGATGGTAGCAAGCGCTCGTTCCATTGCTGCTTCATCGCCGAATGGAAGCATCGCCCATCGGCGAGGCTTCACATGTTTGAAAAGGCGATTGTAGTGGCAGAAACCTTTCTGAAATAGAAAACAACAGGCAAAGCTTTTGCCATCAATGTCGCAGATGTGTTGATGAAGATAATCCCAACCACAAAGCTTGAAACTTACACGATTGGTCGAATCTGAGGAGATAAATCATTGACTTACAAACAAATGGACGACGGGTCTAATACAAAAACCACGAAAAAAATGTCCCAAGTAAACCTATTTAAACGTAGTGACATGTAAAGGAATATGAAAAAGCTAAAACGTTGAATTTAAATTGTAATGTCATCGCAGTACTGTCTAATTTTGCTTGCTTCGCAGTCAGTCGAACAACCGAAGACTAAAGCGTGAATGACGCTCTGTATACGATTTTAACGCCCTATAAGTTCGAACACCTTTTAGCGCGGACGCGACGTCCATATAATTGTAAGTCAATGAGATAAATATACAAAAGATAGATTCCATCGCGAGAAACTTCAAGAGTAAATATATAAAGATTCATTGTGAATACTAAGCATAATATCTCAAGACTACTCTACCAACCTTTCCAATATAGGGATAATGCAACTCAGAAGTTAATCCCTCTCTAGTGACATATCTGAGTGCTGCTCTAAGGGAACCACCGTCACAGCCCATGTTGCCGTCTGTATAACTGCAGTCTACTATTTGTTGAGGACTGGAAACAGAAAACATGGTTTATACCAGTCGTTTAATGACGTTGTTTATTGCATAAAATATAATAACATTGCTGGTGCTTGTGCGTTTTTATCTATGATTACATTATACAATCTCCGTTTTACCAGCGGAAAACGGAGACTTGGACGGTATTTAAAATTACTTTCGCGGTTGCACCTAGCGGTTTGCGTCTTCCTTCTTAATAATGCGCAGAGCATATCAGAGACACGGAATAGAACATTCAACCTGCATATAATCCTGTCCTCACCAAGGATCCGACTGGTATCTTCTAAGCAACCTTTTTCCATCATCGACGTCATCGAAACTTAGTAGTCTAAACTGGCTGAAAAATCCTCTTATGGATTTGATTACCAGCAGGAGCCTATAGTCGTTTTTTACGGTCGGTGGTAAGATGAAAAATTTAAAACGCCATGTAGGGTACGTTATAGGTGCGAATTACAAAAAAATAACTAATGTTGTAACTAGTGTTGTAATGTTGTAAAATTGTAAAGTAAATAAAAAAAATTATTTACATTACAATCCTTGTACGACCCCAGCATTCGGTTCCGCACGACTGCACTCGGCGGGCAACGTTATTTTCACTTCTCTGAGCGCGTGCTTAGGTTCCTTTTTGCTCACAGTGAGCGATTGGTGTCATTAGTCAGATTTAGTAAGCTATTAAAACGTAGGTATTTTCTATTTTGTAAGAGAGTGGTGCATCTGTTACATAGTAACTATAAAGTAACCTGTGATGCAGGTTACTTCACGATGTTTTTTCTTCAGTAATCCAAATCAAAATATTTCTTTGTAATTCTCTCCTGTTAGAGCAGATTTAGAAAAACTCTATAACATATGTAAAGAGAGCACTGCGGCCACAAGATTGTCCGACATTTTGTTAGTACAAGTTGATTATAGGTGGGTAGATACCTGAGTTCTCTCCAATCGCCGTGTTTCCTGTAAAGCTGAGCTTGCAGCGCGTGTGTAACAGCAAAGGCGTAGCAAGCTCCGCAATGCCACTGCTCTTCAAGCTTCGGTTTGAACCCTCGCGCTCGCCAGTCAACCTTAGCTCAAAATGATCATTTGAGATGCATTTTTATCTTAGAAAAGTAAATAATCAAATCTCATCATCATCATATGTACCAGACATATAGAGTACACCAATAATGGTATGGAGAAAATAGTATTTGGCCTCAGTCTCATCTGATGGAAAGGAATGATAAGATCATGATGGCCCATGCACCTACAACGCCTGTTCTCTTGTTCTTCGAAAATACCCATGGTATATATACTTCAGGGTTCAAGTTATTCTTTGACTGAAATAGATGCCAACCCTTCGGTTACTGGGGGCTTCGTCTGTACCCCACAATTACATAAATTGGTTATTAAAGAAATCCAAAAGCCACAATATATCACTAAGTATGAGGTTAGCAGCTTTTTTTTATAACATCATGTGACAGGATGAACAAGTCGTGCGCCTGACGGTAAGTGACACGCCTGTCCATAACAATTGCAGTACCAGTCAGAGCTTTAAGAGGGAGCAGAGGAAAAATTCCTAATCTTCGATTTGATTTTAGAGGGGTATATCCACTTTAAAGTTAAAAATAAAATATTATATGAGTAACTACACGATATATTCAAGCATAGACATTAATCAGAAACATAAAACAATAAAGTTTCCTCGATAGATAAAAATCACGAAATATGACCTCTAATTTTCACATTTTTTCGATTCATCCTCGAAATGCTACAGGTTGTTAGGACAAAAATTAGATAATTAATTATATTTATGCAAGATCAACAACTGTCACTTCAGATTTTTTTTAATTCCTTTAGTTTTAGAGTTATTCCGCTAAAACGAATTTGGTACTTTTAATGCTCAGAACTCAACATCTCCTGTCGCATGTCACGCGAACTTCAGGCATATATTTGTTTCACAAATTTGGTCGGAGCCAACGTCAAAACTTTTTTGGCATGAGAGCTCTTAAATCTTAGGGATGTGAGAGGCACTGAGACGTAAGTTGAAAAGCCCCATGTGCCTGTAATTTCACTAGCACCCTTACCCTTCAACGGAACACAGTAACTCTCACATTACTGCTTGGCGCCAGAAATAGGAAAGGTGGCAGTACTACCCCGGACGAACTCTTTCACAAAGAACTCTACTACTCCTTGTAACCTTCCTCTCTTCTATTCTTCTACTTTTTATCCGTTTTCCAGTCCGTAACCTGGGTTTAGCAGAGTGTTTTTTATCATTGTATCGCCGTCGGATTGTACACCATGATCAATTGGCAGGGGATTGCGAATTTTAAAAGTAAATTACATTGAATTCTTACTTTTACTATAGCCAAATTGTTAGATACCTTTCTAGGAACCCTGACATGAGCATTTCTCCTGAACGCTGATCTATGGTGATCTTCCGCCGGATCAAAAAGGGGAACGGTGTCTATCAACTTCAGGATGTTCTTGAAATAGTCTGCTTCGCCCTGGAAAATAAGGTCTAGTTTTCCAAAGCTTACGCCTTTGAACTATTGGTTACCTCTTCCTGCATGTATAAGCTAACATATCGATGTTAGCTTCTACAGGTTCCTACCTCTTCCTAGAGGACAATTTTATGTTCAAGCTAATAAAACTATTATAAATCCGAAAGTAGCTCTGTCAGCTGACATTTATACGTAGCAACGTTTTCAGGTTTAAACTGCTGAAGTAAGTATTATTATAATAGATTTTATAATATGAAATATGTATTTATCTAAATATTTAATAGTAATAGTAGTGCTGTAGCAATTTAATATTTTTATATATTTTTTTAAATTATTATATAATACTATTTCGCAAAGGTTCTTAAGAAAGAATGATAGATAATAATCGTTGTAAATTAACATGTACTTAGTTAATTTTAGATGCCTAATTTCATTTTCTCAAGCGCTGGGAATAGTCAGTCCTCTCAAGATCATGGGCGTTTGCAACACGTCCGAAACGTCGATTTTAAAATCTAATAGGTAATGTTCGGAGATGTTTGTTTTTCTTTTAAACAGAGCTTTTTACGAAAAAACACTATAATGGTTCCGAAGACAGTTTCCTTGTAACTTCCGTTGAATCCACCAGGATCCTAGGGAATCTTTGTGAACCCAGCAGTTCATTAGAAACCCCTAAGTTAAATGTAAGTCATTGACTTACAATTATATGGACGTCGGGTCCGCGCTAAAAAGTGTCCGAACTTATTTATAGGGCGTTAAAATCGTATACAGAGCGTCATTCACGCTCTAGTCTTCGTTTGTTCGACTGACAGCGAAGCAAGCAAAATTAGACAGTACTGCGATGACATTACAATTTAAATTCAACGTTTTAGATTTGTCATATTCCTTGACATGTCACTACGTTTAAATAGGTTGACTTGGGACATTTTTTTCGTAGTTTTTGTATTAGACCCGTCGTCCATTTATTTGTAAGTCAATGATGTAAGTATATAAAGTTGCAATCACATTGCGACAATAAATAATTACTTATTGTACCGATCGGGCGATCGAATTTTCTTGTCGTTTTCATAGATAACCTTTTTTGATTTAGGTAACGATTGGCTAGAATCTATGGTTTTTGGATTTCCCCATAGTGTCCCATTAAAAAAAAACACTGCTTGTATTGAGAAAAGCACCCCTGCGGGAACGGAGATTGCTCGGTTTCATTCATATAATAGAAGGCCTTGTTGAACAAACCCATAATTCCCGGCGTCTGTAATAATCTACCATTTATTTGCCTAAATTAAAAGACTGTCAAGAATAATAATGATCCTGTAGCTCCACCATCGAGTTCCCCGTTAATTACAGTACTTACCAAGTCACCAAAATGGTTTAAATTTAAAGAAAACGTGAGTTTTCCATCCAAGAAAAGGCGGTTGTGTTCAATCACTTTGCGTAGATTCTCTTTCCACGTCGACAGTGCTGATTTTTCGTGGCATCGGGACGTGTACTGCTTTTTGTATACTTTCTGGAACATAGTTAAAGTATTTGATAGACTATGTATAGATATAGGTAGTGAATTACCTAAAATAAAGTAACTATTTTTTGTTATCGAAATTCCGTAACTATATTTGTTTTTTCAAACAAACCAAGGTTTCGAGCCCTTTACTGGTCCCATGGTAACGAATAACTAATTGATAGTCAGTCGTCCAATACTTCGGCATATAAATTGAATCCATGGCCCAAAATGCAGCAGTGCAATGCAGGGTGAGGCGTTAATTTACACTGGGACAGTTTCTTCAGCTGTACCAAGCACAAGGAGAGCTAGTAGAGGATAAGCTAGATATTAAGTCGTTTTTCGGCGTCGGGAAGTGAGCGTACCCTAGAGCTCCGCCACCAATGAGGAGATTTGGTTGTGGACTCAGAATCGACGGCTTAGCGGTGGCGACCGCTAGTTGTGCAATACGCAACGGGAAGTGAGCGTGCCTACAGCTCCGGTACCTTTCTGGAAAACAGGGAGGGTACTGTACGTGCACCCGAGGCACTAGTCTCTCGAAGAACCGGATGAAGTCATGTGACAGAAGTCTGTGACAACCTGTACACTGGCTGATCTGGGATCAGAACCTGAACTTGTAAGGTTCCTGTGCGCGCACAAGTCGTAGTGCCCTTCCCGCATAACCAAGAGCTTGACAGGAAGGGGCACTATAAACAAAACTTATGTAGAAATGATATGGGACTGGCCACCTTGGTTTCAATTGACATGATGAGTGCCAAGAGGCTTATAGGTGACGTCGGAATTAATAGAGGCGAAACTGCAGAGCCTTGTACACCGCGGTAACGTTGCCTGCTTATTTTCGGCATTCTACAGGATATATTATATCACGGAGAGCGTACGATGGAATTACACGATTTAATTCCGCCTTCTCTTGTCCGTCACCGTCAACGTTATATGTTGAACCTTTTCAAGATTTAGGTGTGCATGCTCCATCGTCGACATCATCGTCAGTTTCCGTCAGGTGAGATGGAGGTCAAATGCACACTTATGTTTATTAAAAAAAATCCGAAAAAACCTTAAAAACTCGATAATGACAGTAATTTTGAGCTATAATTACCAAATTATATTAAAAAAGATTGAACACAAAGAAGTGACGGGACGAACAAGTAGTGCGCCTGACGGTAAGCGACACGCCTGTCCATAACAGTTGTAGTACCACTCAGAGCTTTAAATCTCAGGGATGTGAGAGGCACTGCCACTGCGTCTGTCACCCTGAGACGTAAGTTGAACTCACATTACTGCTTGGCGCCAGAAATAGGTAAAGTATAATCTCAGTACAGAGTAATTAAAATAAACCGACCTCAAAAGTACGCGGAATTACGTCTATTTGCTAAGTTTTATTGAAATACCCCCTAGTTCGCCACTATACGGAACTTGATACAGGAGATAATAAAAATCGGTTCTCACTACTCAAAGCATAGATTTAGTATATGACTCAAAGTATATTGAGAGAGAAAAACGATATTGGAGAATAGCAAAACCAACCATTAAAAGAATTAACATAACATAACATAACGCACACACTCAACATAGCGCACACACTCAACATAGCTCCGTAAGTAAAATTTAGGCGCTATTTCTAAAAATGAATGTTCGTGCGTGATCAGCCCTTAGAGGATGATTTTTTCAAAATGACATGGGACACTATGGAGGTACCCTCTTTCCAACAAAAAAAGAATCATGAAAATCGGTTCACAATTACCGGAGTTATCGCGTAACATACATCCAAAAAAAACATACAGTCGAATTGAGAAACTCCTCCTTTTTTTGAAGTCGGTTAATTAAGCTACATAAATAAAAGCACATTCATTTGAATTTTTGATTGGTGTAGGTACACAAGCACCCCAAAAATTGTCTAAGCATAGGCTATACAAACTTCATCATCAACTGTTAGTGTTCTTCCCAGTCTTCTGCAGTAAGTTGCTTACCTATGAAATAAAGATTATTTAAGTTTGAGCTTTTTGAAAGAAATACCTTAATTTATAAATAATTACTTACCTTGTATTCCTGCCAATGAGAATCAGGAACATCTTTATGCAATGGCATGCCATTAAAAATATGTTCATTAATATAATTATCACTTTGTAGACTTTTGTTGGGACACTGGCTAACATTAAGGTTTTTCAAATAGTCACCAATATATTCAGTTCTTTCTAAAACATCTAAAGTTTTACTAACAAAGTTATCTAATTTCGCATTTGCACTACACCGTCTAAATCTAGAATTTTTACAACTGTTTAATAGATATCTAATTTTATTTGCAGTATCACTAATATTTAGATTACAATTGATTAAAGATATTTTCAATAAAATTACAATTATCAACATTTTTTTTAACAAAATCTGAACCGCAGTCGACAGGTATTAAGCCTTTACATTTATAAAGAAGTTATAAGAATTCTGCTAATGCATCAAATTCTTGCAAAGTAAGTAATTTGATTCACAAGTATACTAAGTAATATGATGTTACTGGAGTTGCAGTTTCTAAGAGTTTTTTTAATAATACGAAGTGTAGGGACGGACATGTTGTGCGCCTGGTGTTAAGCGACACGCCTCTCCATAACATTTGCAGTTCCATTCAGAGCTTTAAATCACAAAGATCTTATGGGCACTGCCACTGCGCCCGTCATCCTGAGACATAAGTTGACAAGTCCCATGTGCCTGTAATTTCACCAGCACCCTTATCGTTCTAAACTGGAACGCAATAATGCTCACAATACTGCTTGGCGGCAGAAATAGGTAAGGTGGCAGTACTTCCCTCGACGCAGCCTTTCACAAGGAGCTCTACTGCTGTTCAAATATTTAAATATGTGAAGCCGGCACTGCAGTTCGTCGTGTAAAATGTCATATTTTGGCTAAACAGGGTCAATGGCGAGGAGCGCTATCTACATTCCATAAGACTACGTAATTGATTACGTCATTCGAGTACCTTGTTCCAGCATGACCATAGTCGAGTTTTTGAAATTTGACTAGCCATAAAAAGTCGCTATTTAGTAGGTTCTAGTCGCAAAAAGCTAGATTTAGTCGGCAAGACGTTCAAAAGTTATAAGGGTGTTTTACTGTCCACGCTGGAATAAGCTTATTCCAGCGGCACCATTTCTCAACCTCGAGAACCACAACACCTAGCTTAGATCTGATTACACTAAAACAAAGTCGTGATTTAGTTACGCCGTTTTGAAGTTATTAAGGTGTTTTACTGTCCACGCTGAAATAAACTTATTTTTGCATCTCGAGAACCACAGCTCCTACCTTAGATCTGATTGCACCCGGAAAGTCATGAATTAGTCGGTTCTAGTCGCGGAATTTTGGAATTAGTCGCCCCTCGGGGGCACCGAGAGCCGCTCACGACGACGCCTATAAAAAGCCTGTGTCACTCGCGGCTAGGGATCTCACTGGATAATCACAGTCTCGGTATTTGCTATTAATATAATATTGATTTCTAATACTAAGGATTAAGCCTTAGAATAATAACGCATAGAAACCTAGTCCGCACTCGCTAAGTAAGGCAAATAGAAGCGCTCCCAAAGGGCCTACACGAGCGGGCGGGCCGTCAATGCTCAAGGTCAACTTGCACCGCGAACACCTCAAGAATTTTAGCTAAAAACGTTTTAGCTAAAAACGCACATTCCACAAGGAAGTAACGCGTTTCAACTTGTATTTTTATATAAATATTCACTAAAACTGAAAATTAATTTCGTTGCAACAAGACACGAAAGTGCCTACATGAATTTGATTTTTGCTTCACTTGTGACAGTTCGTTTAATATGAAACTATCATTCTATGCGTTATTATTCTAAGGGATTAGCAATGAAAAATAAAAAATGTTTAAAATATATTTCTTATTTATTTGTCAAAATTCAATTAGTACACTAGCACTAATATACAATGGCATCGCATCTCACCTACTCAGTATGATATGCAGAATGTTACACAAAGGTAACACATAATATACTTTTTGAAATTATACAATATTGTAAACTAATTGGTTGTGCAATGACGCTATGATCATGTTTTGACGCAACATTAGATAAGCTACAATTTAATTTGACAGGTCCACAGTGTTGCCACTTTCAAAATAACAGTGAAAAACAATCAACGTTATAAAGAACAGAAGAACTTGTTACAGCACTATGCATTCTAATTGGTTAGATTTTTGACAATGACATTTTATTGTCAAACCGAAAGCACTTATTGGCCAGTACGGATTTATATATTTCATAAACTAGATCGCGCACTTCGATATACCAATATTACAAATTTGCACCTTATTAGGTTATGTTATGGATATTTTAAGTAAAAGTAAAGAACCGAGCCACGTGAGATAGCTCAAAGTAGTGGTCTGTCCTTGTCTAGCAAGTTGCCAACGCTAAATAAAACCGTCTTAGGTAGTGTCTAGTCTATTAACTTTTTTAAATTTTGCTTAAATAAAATTAGCTTAAAAAGTAGCATATCAAATAGGTATACTAATTTGTATCATGAAATAATATTAGTAGTTATGGTCATCCATAAGCGGCCACATTTTCTGTAAAAATTAAAAAGTTACAAACAATATGGCTGGCTGAAACATGAATGCGCACCCTATGAAAAAGAGACGCATCACTACTTTGAAGCCTCTCACTCGGCTCGTTTTATTAACTTAGTGCGCGGTCCAGTTAGCGATGAAAGAGACTCAATCTTTTAAGGCCTTTTAAAAAACTTCGATTAATTTTTAACGCCTCAGGACTAGTCTAGTCTTTTAACCCTCGAGTCTTGAGTCATGAGACTAAAACTGAAGACTAATTCGAGTCGAAATCTTTTAACCTTATGAAGCTTAAAAGACTTGTAGGACTAAAACGACTTAAAGAACTAAAACAACTGGCGCCTTATAGCCTCGGGAGCCGCGAGTCATGAGCCGTATGGCGTGATTTTATTTCTACCACAAGATATTTATTTTACGATTGATGGATAACTTTAACGTACCCTTGATCACAGAAGTCAGTTAATTAGATAGAACCAATTCAAGAATTTGTTTTTTGGGAATTATTTGTTTCTTTAATATAAAAGTGAATGGATACAGAAACCAACAGTCAAAATATTTTATCAAATTTTAGTGTCTGATACTGTCGTTTGACCATAATGATGAATGAAACATGCTATTTATGAACGTATTAAGTGGTGGTCCACAGTCTCTGCCTACCCCTGAATGGGCGACAGGCGAGATTTAAATGTATATGTTTGTTTGTATGTACTACAGATAAATTGTATCTCACTACTGTGCACGGGTTTCTAAAGAAGTTTAAACAAAAGTACCAGGACTTCATAATAAGAAAGGTAGCTACAGACCAATATTACGCAAAATAAAAAAAGAGCACGTTAGAACTGGATTTCCATAGACTTTTAAATATTGGTTGTAATTCATTATTTACTCGCAGAAGAAGTATTGTATGCAATCATTATATAATTAGGTCTTAAAATCTCGTACCTATTGCTTAAATCACTCTTTGAATCCTAATTTTTATTATAAGTAAATAAACGTGATTATTTACTACATACTACGTCATTTTTATTTAAAAACTTCGGGTTTAATAAGACTAAAATAGGTAATATAAATAGGTAAAATAGGTACATTGCAAACAACTCGAGTCGTTTAAGTCGTTCAAGTCGTATAAGTCGTTCAAGTCTTTTAGTATAACGACTGAGTTTTATTAGTAAAAACTGGAACCTCCAGTCTTCATTTTAGAGTCGAGCCCTGTAAAATGGAGTCGTTATAAAACGCTTAAAAGACTGAGTCTCTTTCATCGCTAGGTCCAGTTTAATATACAAGTCCGTGTTGGTCAGTCCTTTTCCCCGCCGTCGGTACTGCGGTATCGAACACGATGTTCAGTTTATTATTGTCGCATTATATAGAGTCGTATCAATTAATTCTTCTTGAATCCGGAGGGAACTATACACCGGACTTAACGGATATTTTATTTAACGGGAAATAAACATTCCCTGATTTTGGTCGCTACTCCGTGCCAGATTCTGGCACAGCCTTAAAACGAGCAATGTAACGTAGACTTCATCGTATACAAGATTAGGTTACATTTATTTAAACTAAAAGTGAAAATCAGGATGCAGCAAGCGGCGCGTGCTTTCTAAAATGCAGTATTTAGCATATTCTCATATTGCGTTGCTTGTTTTAATTCAGTTCGTGTACCAGTCTTGTGAAGTAACTTTCTGCAATAATTTTAGACCTATCACATTAGTTATATGATATGCATGTAACTAAATCATAAAGTAAACAACAGAATGGCAAATAAATCCTGTTTTTTTCGCAAATTTCTACAATTTAATGTATCGTATACTACACGATAACAGTTACTGTGGGTTGTGGACCGCGGAATAACAATAACGTGTTTATTATCCCTTGATTTTGAATTGATTTAATCATTCACGATTTCGACACATTATTTGATTTAAAAAAATCGGGACTTAATCGTATATTAAAACATATTATTAATTTTATTTATCTCGACGTTACGGACGTGTTGCAACGTCCATGGTCTTGAAGGAACTGAAGGGCGGGTGTCAATATCTTATAGATGTGTGCTATTCTAACAATTTTTGCACTTATTGAAAAACCCGATAATTTTCTTGAAGCCACTGGTCATTGTAATTTCACTGAGATTCCATTGATGTGACATTGCAATTATGATAACATAAAATATATTAATCAATAACGACCGATGTTGCCCTGATAAAATTACAATGCACATCTTAATTTTTACCTCGTGTATCTTGCCAAATAATTAGTAGACTACATAAGAGGCACTACAGACATACAGGCAGTTGAATAGTAGCTCGATGGCTAGCCAATATCTAACAGGCCATTTCTCTGAACTTTTGGCAGAATACCAAACAACTCCTGGGCCATTAGCACTCTATTGACACAACTAAGATGATTTAACATTACCCGACTTGGTATCCATAGATATGAGCGCCGATAACATACCAACCGGCAGTGGCGGTGTTACGGCGGCGCGAGCGCGACCATAAAACGCATTTGTATACAAATACTTTTTCAAAGGAAAAAATAAAATAACTTATTTTCTATAGTAATCAAATTTTTGTCAGTTCGATCAGGCGCTCCGGTCGTAAGCACGCTTCCATATCGTGTATGCCTAGCGAAAATGGCGACGGCATAAATTGACAAATTAATATTTTAAACAAAATAACTTCAAATTTAAAGTCACTAATTTTTTCTTAGAAATGTCAATTTCTGACGTCGCCATTTCCACTACGCATACACAATACCCGAGATGAATAAAATCGAGGTAAATAAAATATATTTATACATATTGAAGTTCCCATTTTTTAAGATCAAATAAAGCAAGATTAAAGCCAAAAATACCCAATAACTTTACCTAAAACTACACAGTTTCCTCTATAAAGCAACGAAAGTATTTATTCTAAAACTTAGGAAAAATTTAGGAACAAAACTTGTCAATATTTATTAAATAAAAGTGTCAAGTTATTTACAAATTATCACATGAAGCTGATTGGGTGTCTAGCTACGGTATCTTTTTAAAAAGGTTTATCCCTTTTTCATTCACGAAAAATATTATAAAAATGTTGCCATTTCTAGTTCAGTTTTTAGTAAATTTTACTAAAAAATACAAATTTTTGTACACAAAGCTGGTAAATTAAAGACAATAAATAATATTTAAGAAGATTTCATTTGATAAATAAATAAAAATCCCTTAATTAATTTTCTACTAAAAATATTATCTAAAACACAACTACTATACGAAACAATAATAATAAAATAATTGAGATTAATGTAGTTCTTTCGTCACAAGGTTCTAAAGCAAACTACATCGGGTTGCATTTACAAACAAAAAATTGTCGATTTGAAAAATAATTTTATAAACATCCCATTTGAGGTGTCCAGCACTAGGGATTAACAAGAGCTCATTTTTTACTATTTAAATAAAATATAGATGTAAAATAAAGACGAAGCGTTGCACAAAACGCTTGATTATAATCTCACATAACTAGTAACTCTAAAGCTCAAATTACGTAATGGAATTTTTATGACGAAATTGTACAATCGATGCCCTAAGATTCCTTACCGATCATTTGTTCCCGAGTAGATAAGTATGAAAAAAAAATGTTAAACAAACAAAACCTTTAACTTGAAAGCCGTAAAATTAATTTTGCTATGACCAATGATCGGAGTAATTAAAACTACCAAATGTGAATTAATTACATTTTTAGAATTCATAATGAAATTGAATGAAATTCGTAAATTACAAATCGGTCATTCTCGGACTAGTGTTCACTACCTAATTTCCGTGGCAATTTTTGTTATTTAATTATATATATATGTAGACATTTATCCATTCATTTGGAACACCTTATTCCAACCATTGGTTATGATTTCCTTACTGCATTACTAATGAATGACATTTTAAGAAACTTTTTATGCCAATTTGATCTTTAACGTATGCTTACTTAAATACAGAATACAAATTTCTAGCATAAAGCTGGAATTCCTTTACACTTTTCGGCAGAACCAATAGGTCGGCTAGGGGTTGGGTATGTTAGAGCATTGACTGTACATAGCATAATGATTTTTTTTTTTCAATTATCTAACGTGCAAACTAGATGCGATACGTTTGCTGTGGGTTGGGTGGGTGTGGGTATTCGAGAAAGCGCGAAAATTCTCCGGAAGACGCGCGACTAGTTTTTTGGCTCGTATCTAGTTTGTACGTTACACAGTTGACAATAGCAATTTTTCACATATATTTTCTAAGACCGAATTAGAATCTACATCAAAAGTGATAACACGCATTTTTTATATACTGTTGTTTTCTATTTAAATTCAATAATTTAAATTTCGAAGAAGCTTTCCAGTCGTCAGTCTGACGTCACGACTAATGACGAGAAAAACCGATACTAAACTTATTTGAATATGTGTTTCCTATGGTACAATATATAATTTAATTATATAATAAATTATATTAGGTAATACTGTTTATGGAAAAGTAGACAAGAGAGACATCTTTATAGTTTAAAAATAATAAACAATAAATCTCTAAATAGCACGCACCCAAGGCCGGTAAACTAAAAATATTTGGCATTTAATTAATTCATCAAACTTATTACCGGTTTTTATTCAGGGAGTAAGTCACACAGACGACAATTTCCCGGGCGGATCTTTCAAAACTCAATTTTGCTCCTTATTTTTTCTCAACAATTACTAGTTAAAAAATATATATGAATAGGATGACAAAACATGCGACTAGAAGAGAAATATTTTAATGGGGTTTTGGGGAAAATGTGCTATTGTCAATTTACATTACGTTGATTATGCTATGGTTACAAAAATTTGGTTCTATCCCATTTTGCAGCAAGGTAAATTGAGCCCAAGTCTTTAGATCTTAGATATTTGAGATGGCGAGGTAAAGATCTATTCATTCGTTATTCTACACCTGTTATACCTACTACGAAATTTTTTTAAATAGTATTCTGAAATCACAATTTCAAATTAATAAATGCAGAAAAATACACACAATTAAAATGTATTTACAAAAATACTAAAATTGGCTACTTATAACTAAGATTATGTGCTACGATATCTAATAATACTATTTTATACCATGTTAAAAGAATAAATAAATAAAAAAATAATGAAAACATTTCATCTACTTTGTTCATGGAAAAAAGTTGGGATACAAAAAATAAAAACTATAATATGACCGTCAATTGCCAGATGTTCGGAATTTATTTTCACTTACAACTGGGAAGCACACCGACTAATTTATCCCGCTAGGTGGCGCATGATCGCTGGTGCTGTTTGGATTCGTGTAGGAGTTACAATGCTTCGGAAAGATATGACACACGCATACCCAGATAAGGAATTTTTACATAGAACTCCTCCTCTATTTTTTTTGAAGGACACCGGTTCCTTCAGAAATTAAAGAGGCAATGGATCAATGTATCCAGAAAAACTGGACACCAAGGCGTCTTTTAGGCTGTATTCTGTATTTTTTGAAGAAGGAGTAAAATTACAGTTTATTGCGTAAAAGTGTTGCCCGCTTGCGAGCAGCTAGTGATTGCAGTCGATAAATATTCGATCGACTATCGGCTAAATATTAGTCACGTTTATGGAATAAATATCCGTATTATTGTTTCATTTGAATCATCCTCGACTCATAGTACAGTCAATTACTGAGTACAAGTCCATTTGACACTGTATTTAGAACTATGTTTATGAAAAATACTAGAGAGATTATTTTATATAGATAATCAAATCCGGCTACTTTTGTTAAAATGTAAATAAATGAAAATTGATCTCGATACTAGTAGGCCAACTGTCTAAAAAAGACCATTATAACGTCGTAACATTTACAATTCAGTCATTTTTGGCAAAATTTTATTTTTCACTATCTATCGATAAAACTATCGACTACAAGTACATAAATATTTAAAATTTTATGAAAACTGACAACCCTACAAATGTCATTTTACTCCGTCGTCAAAAAAAGACAATCTCTGTAACTTTAAACGTAATAAGTTTTATGGCAAAAGCAGATATACTGATTAATTCTATGAAGAGCAAAATGTAACGCCTTAAAATTATAACATGACAAGTGATAACTGTCACCAGTGATGGTGGCGCTATGTGAGATTAGTTTTACCTGTGGTTCCCCATTCATTACATAAAGCCGGGTACTCATTAGCGAACTGAAACGTGACTGATACAGTTGTGGCGATGCGACCTTTTTCAGCGTCACCCAAACTTTTTATCACCCCTTTTCTCAGGTTCCTGGCCATTTACTTTTAAAATTTTGAATCGTCCTCTAATTGCTTTTTTTTTCTTACTTTGCTACGTTCCGTCGTCATTCCCATCAAAACTTCCGAAGAGAAAGGACGTGTTTTTCTCTAGTAAATTCACATTTTAGTGAATATCAAAATTTTCTTATTTACGTTTTATAACGAAGCTTAAAATGTCGAAGCTACCGTAAACAGATCCTTTTGCGTCAAGAAATAACAAGGCTTGAGCGGTGCTAGGAAGCGCGGGACACAATAACGCTATTCTAGTGAATACGCTTGTCTTCATTCGCTATGAGTAATTCGTGGCAAGCTCGCGAACCACGTATACACTATGATTTTTGATAACATAACATGCAATGATTACGGTTACAGCTCGCTGTGAGTACCCGGCTTAACTGTCATGTTATATCTGAACGCGACCCGTAAATAATTAAATTGAATGAATCTTTAATTTCTTCTTAAAACAATCACGTTATCTATTACATATGAGGAAGCTTCTCATTGTCATGTACCTAATTGTCGAAATAAAAATTGCTTGTTAAAAGTACCTTTAAGCAGACAATATAAATTTCCAAACAATGGTCACGATTTAAAAAAAATAAGAGTAGGTAACGATAAAGCTGTGATTTCAAAATAACTATTAAAAAACTTATATGAAAAAGTGGATGTATCATTTGTAATGCTTCACAGAAGTTATTAGAGTCGAGCTTTATTAAAAAAATGACTGCATTAAATAAATTTTAAATATACAAGCCAAAGGGTAATATCTCTTATTACTATATTTACAAGAGTTTATTTCATTCACAGCACATGTAGAACTGGTATCATACAAACGCCATTTTCCTAAGTTTGTTTTAATTTTGTAATTCATACAACATTTAAATTTAAAAAATCTAATACCCGATTACGATTAACCTAATTCACTACGGTCTTTTATTATATTTTATTAATCATACAAAAATACTGTCTGCTAAAACATTACCCTTCCTTTTTAGGTTTGCCGTACTCGGATAAAGGCATTTTCTATTTATCGAAAAGTCTGAACTTATTAAAGGAATTAAATAAATCCGACATTTGATTTTTTCTTTAATTTGATTTTTTTAGAAATATATCAATTAATAGTGCTTTTTTAAATTAAAATATTTAATTCCTTTGCAGACTAATAGTAGATATATCCGATTACACGTCAAAATAATAGGAACAGAAAAAAAATACTTTTTTTTTCAATAGTCATTGATCGAAGGAAGAGGCGTAGGTTTTGTAAATGTACAAAACTACCCCGTTTATGGCGTCACAGTTAATGCGAAAAAATCCATAAATTGTTCAAATAAAACAAAATATATTATTCTTTTGTTATCTATGGCAACCATCTAGTTTTATGTTGTGTTATATGTATCTATCTATCTAAAACGTTAATCGATGAAAATTAACACCATTTTTTTCATGACAAACCACATTTTTGTTTGCAATTAAAAAAACTACTTACAATTTATAAATTAACAGACGAAATGACTCGGGGCTTAGAAGCCATATTTAACTAAGTTAATTGCATACACGTTGTAGACTATGTTTTTTAATATGTGTTAGGTAGATGCAGTGCCGGGTAGGCATGCACGATTTTTTGCTTTGGATCGTAATGGACTGTATGCATCTGAATTGATCTCATAAAAATCGTTTGAAAATTAATTTTGATAAAAAGTTTTAACAGCCGTAGGCATCGTAAACTTATTGTACTTAAATGTTGCCAAATTACTTTTCTTGAAGGTCAATATAAAATAGGATTGACCTAACGATTAAGCAAGGGTTCAGAAAGAGCCTGTATTATTTAAATTCTGAATACGATCTAGACGATTCAGTTCGCCTGAATGTTGAATCGATTTGCTGTTTAAAATCGCATTGAGTTAAATCGATACAAAAAATCGCCAGATCGTATACACTTGAATCGATCTTCATAAAAATCGAATTGTGATGTGCATCCCTAGTGCCGGCTTTACTTATGGTCGCTCGTGACGCCTCCAAAGTATTCGAATGGAACTAAAAAATATTCCACTATATAAGGTTGTTCGTAAAATACTAACAACCTTTGATCAATGGCTCAGATTTTACTTTCGTACAAGAATAAAAACATTTAAATAGATTGTTATAAACGGTGATAACTCTATGCGGTAACAAAAGCGCCAGCGTAAATACCGGTCCGATGCAAAATACAATAATAATAATAATTTATTTCTTTAATCAGTACAGAGTACTAAAAAACCGATCTCAAAATTCGTTCATCACCTAGTTTGCCACCCTTAAGGTGGAATATTTTATTCAAATTCAAATGGGACCACTAAGGAGGTACCCACTTTAAAAAAAAATCATCAAAATCGGTTCACAAAAGTTATCGACTAACATTTTTTGAAACGAATTGAAAACCTCCTTTTTTTAAGCCGGTTAACAATGGAACAACGCTTAAACTAAACACTACATAATTTTTTTTTAAAACAACGTAAGTCGTACAGTGATCATTTAAATACGGACCAGTTGCCTCCTAAACTAAGTAAAAACTTGTATTATAAATGAAATGCAAGAGTGGGAGTGGGGATCAGCGGAGAGGTTGTTTGCATGTTTGAACTTACTATCTTACTACCTAATACAGACCTAAAAAGTGTCAGACACTAAGTATGCACAATAACTTATGTTTCTTTTTGGTAAATTAATTGGGTTTTCTGAAAAGTAATGGTACCTACAAAACTTGTTGTTTATGATGTCAGTAATATCTTGCGAGGTTGATAGTCTTACAAATAACCCTAAATAGCAAGTCGGTGTCAAAAAAGTTCGTAACAATTACCTATTACATTTTCAACGCGAATGATTTTTTTCTTTTCTTTTTCGATTGAATCTGGACGCCATAAATTAAAGGTAGTTTTGTACGTATCTTAGATAGATTTCACCGTTGCCTGCCCGTCGAGGCACCGTTCAAACTTTGCAGCTCTGTATAGGGTTTCTTCAGCAGGAACCTGACTTCTTCGCCCGTGGATAGAGGTGCGTATCCCTGACGCTTCTTGTACATTAGTATTCTGAAATTAGAGAAAACACCTTATTAGCTTTTGAAGTGAAAATATAAAGTTTTACAAAAGTTTATATTGGGTGCCGGAAAATCTTTAAAGAGGTTACTTTTACTATGCAGAAGTATGGAGTAATGATGTTTTATAAAAGATCATATCAACTTTTTCAAAAATGTACATCAGAGCCATTGACTTACAAATAAAATCAGAGCTGATTTATTTTGCGCTTTTGTTTTTTTCATGATCTTTTATAAAACAGTTGAGTTTGTTTGCAATTCCAATATCAAATCCATCCAAGTACAAATCATTACGAGTCTATACTATCTCAAATGCCTTTGGTTGATTTCGCATAACAGTGAAAACATTGTATAAAATATATAGAAAAATTGAAGATACACACTGAAGATACACATATCTATACGGTGTGAAAACACGATTCCTAAAAGTTTTCACGACAGAAAAAAAACACAAACTTTACAAGAAAACCGCTGTATTCAATAGGTAACCAATATATATATTTTTATATCAACTGAACTAAATAGAATACGTGTACTATACGATATAAATTTTTCAAATGGTTTTAATTTTGTTTGTAACAAATAAATTCTGAAATAAAGCCAGTGTCCTTGCTGCTCCACCACCAAAGCAAAATGAACCGTATTAGTACGGTAAAAAATTGAATTCGAGCTTACGTAGTATAGACTTTTAAAGTAAGTTTACGCAATAGTTAAAAGTTTTATTGTACTCATAAAAATTAAAACAACTTTTACTATGCGGACTCCTCGGACAGCGCGAAAACAAATTGGCTGTTTATAGTTTTACATACATTTTAATTGTGTTATTATAAAGTGATGTATGAACAGCTATTTTTTTTAAGATTTCAGATATAATTGTATGTTAATTTTTTTTTCCGGTGACCCAAATAACATCCTGTATTGGTAAGGCCATTCTCGTTTTTTTTCTATATTACTTAGTTTAATTACTTTCCGAAAATTCAACTTTTAAATACTTAAAATGTACACAAAAGGTGTAAGTAGGAAATTCAAACTTAAATCTAATACCATAAGATAGTTGGTCATATGATTATAGTTGTCACCTTGTAGTTGATTGAAAGATTGGTCAACTTTTTTATCACACCCAAATTAATAATTGTGCAGTTGAAAGTATCACAACCATGAAATTGCATCATGGCATTAATTTATGCAATACAAGTCCTGACATTTACACTTAGACTTGAAATCGTCAAGAAAGCAGAGCCAGTAGCTATATCAATTTCAATGCTTTGTATGGCCACAAAAATACAAGGTGTAAGAAATATAGAAACTATTTCAACATTTCCCTGAGGTCTTGTCCGTCACACACATACTTTTTTAATTTTGATTTAATTTTTTAATTTTTTTTCTCATTTCTGTAAATTTTTATTTATTTTTTGTTTATGTATGTAAAAAAAATGGGTTAAATGGATTTTAGGGTAAGTACAGTATGTAAAACCAAACAACTTTTCTGACATATAATAATAATATAACAAAACAGTTAATGTTTTTTGCCTCTCTGAAATTTGAGTTAACCGGCCTAATTTTACTATATGGTCGGATACCGGATAGTAGAACAATATCCGGCCGGATACCGGATGTTTAAAACAGAGATCAATTCACAATTAGTAGGCCAAATAAATTGATTTATTGTTTAAAGAGGATAGTAATAGGATAAACAGAAACTACAGCACCGCTGACAATCTATTAATTACTTATAACAGTAAATAACTATAAAGTTAGATACCGTTATCCGTTAATTTGGAACTCAAAATTCAATAAAGGCAAATTATGGTGGACAAAGACAAGTTTTTCTGCATTAAGTGGTAACAGTCGGTTCCGTATAAACGAAAACAGCTTTTCGCTATAAACTCTTGCAAACTTTGTTAAATTTAAATACCGCTTGATAGTAGTAAAGAATCGTGCCGACAATTTACGGGCGTATCAAGTACTAGACTTATACTTATAAATCAACAATTAGAAATTTTAATATAGCCAAAGAATGATGTTTTTCCTTCTCAATTTAATTTTTTTCCAAGGATTCGCATGAAGCGTTACGCTTCCACATTTATATGGCGCACTATATGGGGTGGAATTCCCTGCCTGCATTTGATCCCTGAATTCTATTAACTTGGCCTTTTCAAGGTGAGAGTCAGTAGGGATTATAATAGACGAGCTTGCTCCATCGTTGCATTCCATCAAGCGAGGTAGAGGTCATATGCGCATTTATTTGTTAAAAAAAGGTAAAAAACAATGTCTACGTAAATGTAAAATAAACAAAGTAGACAAACTGTAATTAAGATAAGCATGCAAAACAATTTTATCATACGGGTATAATGCTTTGCAAACGTACATTTGTTTGCTATTATTCTGTGAGGGTATTATAATATACAAAATGTCATACACATGATGATCATAACTTTCTCATACATTAGGTACGGTTTCATTTTCACTGCATTTTCGCATCCCAGAACAAAAATCGAAACTCGGAGCGATATCGGAAATACCGGAAAAAGTCGAGACTTTCGAGAGTATTTCAAAAGTAGGTTTCTTTATTAATAGGCATTTAGGCAGTCAAAACATGATATTCTAATCAAGTTCTTTTTTAATTCCAATGTTTTACGATTTTTTTATCATATCATTTCATTTTTATAGTGAGCGTGTAAACAAAGGGCGTTTAATATAGTTTCAGATAGAGAGGACCTGATTTTATTAAAGCATAATCTTTTTTATCCCAGTCACATTGTCTTTTTGTTAATAATTACCAAAATATAATTACACCGTTTTGTTCCACCCCATATGGTACTAATAATAGATTACATCCATTGACCTACCAACATCCGTTTGAATTTCGAGTTAATTTAAAATCTACATAGAATTAAGACTTACAAATAATACTACGCTCGTTCTTCATTGTTCATCATTATTGTCGTGCTACACTCGTACTTGACTTCAGATAAACAAGTGACATTTGCCGAGCATTTGCGCTTGCACAAACAGACGATTTATAGCTTTACTTTGTCACGTTACTGGATAAACACTACGTGTTATTACAGCTAGGTAGGTATAGATAACGTTCATTATCTTGCTGGCTGCAATTTCTTGTTACAATGAAAAAAAAGATTGTACTAATGAAGACTTAATGTACGCTACATCGTTCTAGTACGTGTTTGAGTTAAGTAAAACAGCAGGTACCTTTTTTTATGATACCATGTGACGGGACGAACAAGTCGTGCGCCTAGTGATAAGCGACACGCCTGTGTATAATAGCTGCAATGCCACTCAGAGCTTTAAATCACAAAGATCTGAGGGGCACTGCACCTGCGCCCATCACCTTGAGACATAAATAAGTTGACAAGTCCCATGTGTCTGTAATTTTACGCACAGAACGCAGTAAAGGTGGTAGTATTTCTCTGGACGAACTCTTTCACAATGAACTGTAACTAGACTTCACTTCAATAATAATATTAATGGTGAGGTTACGAAAACTATAACGATTCCTAATCAATTATTATTATTATTAATTACAATATGTCTAATATAAAAAAAAAAACAAAAATAAGACTGCCTTTTTCTTGTAATGCAGGAACGAGTGTATTACTGAAAAATAAAAAGTTTCCATTATACATACAAGTGCTAATCCAGTTAGTTTTATTTCTACACCAAATTAGTCTTAAACTAGGAAGATTGCTATATCGCGGCGCTATCCAGTGCTTCCAAAACTATTTCGAAAAGATATATTCGAAAATCGGGAAACGAACCGGTGACCTCCTTATCCTAACGTCCGTAGTGTTAACCGCTGGGCCACTGTTGCTGTGAAATATCAGCTGTTCCATACTTAATGCTCATACATACTTAATGTAACGTAGGTGAGGATCTAATAGTTAAAGTTTCTCATATTTATCGGTAGAAAGGCTCATCCCCCAAAATATGCGTGGTACCACTACATAGTCACGTTAATCGCTTGGAGCATTTTTAATTTAAAATGTTCTATTATACAGGGTGATTTTTTAAATGCTAACAATCTCGCAGACTATATTTCTAACATCGTAAATAACAATTTTTGTTCCATGACTTTCAACAAATCATAACAAATTTAATAGTTCATCAGATTTTACTTTCAAATATAATAAAATAAAAATAAAATAAAATAAAAATAATTTATTTGTTATGCGATGCAAAACGCAGGAGCGGGACTGGAGTCAGCGGGGATTCTTACGGGTTTAAACTTACCATCTTACTAGCAAAGACAGATCTAAAAAGTGTCAGATACAGTTAAGTGTCAACAATCTCACTTAAGTGTCCACTATTAAGGATACATAAGTGAGGGCACCGACTGTACATTATATTCATTCACTTAGAAAAAATTCACTTCGATCCGCCTGGGTTCGAACTAATCTAGCAAACCGTGCCAGACGCTAACTAACCCATGGAACAAACCAACGGACATCACGAATTTTTCCATGTGCTTGTTGCAGATCTTTGTTTTGCTTTTTAACGACTTTTTGCCGTAGCGCCATCTGGGAGAAATCTATGAAAGTTTTTCCTCAAGCAGCGAGGTCCCTTTACAGTTACCTGCATTATGTTTTGTAAAAAGTCATGGGACAAAAATAATTGTTGACAATGGTAGTCCTGTATAAAACAAAAATGAAAGTAATTTAGAATAAATATAGCACTGCTAATATTATAATAGTGTATTAACTCAAAAAGTGAATTTATACAGAATAGCTGAAAAACTCTGTTCCCTTGAAAGATTATTATAATTTATGTATAGGTTAAAATATATTAAACATCTAAACAACTCCTATTGGCTAATTAGTACATTTGAAAAAAAAAAAAAAAAAAAAAAATTCCATATTTTTGAGTAAGAACTGTTTTATCCAGAACTAGCTTACAAAACGTTAGTCTCTTTCTGAGTTAAGTAGATATATTTTCATGGTTTCTTACAATATTCTAATGACAATTTTATTGACGTGTAGAAAAACAAATTTTACGTTCAGAAATGGTATAATCTTGAATTTTACGTATTTTGAGTTACACCACTATTGTAATAGCAGTGCGATATAATAATTATGTTAATCACTTAAATGAGTTTAATATTTAATCATTCATAATTTAAAAGTATCTATCCGGTTTAAAATTTGAAACCGTATAAGTATGTGTACATTAAGATAAGAAGTGAATTTGCTAATGGCTAACTTCCTGCGATTAGGTCATAATCCGGGTTATTTAGTTATCCGTAATACTTAGCTATTCGACAAATATCTAGAGCATTAGATCTAGGTATTACTTCATCACGCCGTGAGTGTTCAGTTTAAAACTTAACAAATGGTGTTCAAAACGCCGATGCTGATTTTATAAAGTAGAATATTCCTTACAATTAAATATTTTTTAAAAAAACCGATGTCAAAATTTCGTGGAATGTATTTGCCAAGTTTTATTGAAATTAGTTATTGGAAAATGATTGAAACCATATTCATCGTCAACCGGATTCATGACTGTGTGCACGTTATTATTATTAGCTACACTAGCAGTAGAGTTCGCTGTCAAACAGTTCGTCCAGGGAACTACTGCCACCGAAATCAAGTAAAAGTCAAACTCACATAATCTTTATTCCATAGGTAAGCTAATTACATTTCAAATTGTCAGAATGATTAAACTCCACAGCTCATTCGTAAGGCAGATTCTCCTAAGAAAAATGAGCAAGAAACTCCAGGGGTTGCACTTTGTAAATACAAATTTGTCATTTACAATATTCATTAATTGCCTCCGCAGCCGAACGATTACCATGCTGGTCTGCCACACAGAGGTGACGGGTTACATTTATTTGCGAGTTTGGGTGTAATTTGTGGTCTATGTGTGTGTCCATGGCGCCCACGATACAGGGTCTCCCTAGTAGAATTATCATTATTACTTCCGATATTATAGACCGAGAGTACCTGCAAGAACTAAACGAGTCATTACCACGGATTTTTGTCATCCAAGTAGCAGAAGCTCTATAATAACTTTTAGTATAAAGTTCTTGTTTCATTATAGTTTTAATCAATGCTGTATGCATTATTTAAAACTATACTAAATAGTTGTTTCTAACCAGTGAGGCGGACATGTGAGCGTAACTGCGTTCCTGTTTTGAAGGGAGCTAGTGAAATTATAGACTTTATGTCTCAGGGTGACGGGCGCAATACAGGATATGAACTTTACGATTTAAAACTGTTATGGGTAGGCGTGTCGTTTATCAGCAAGCACACCACTTGTTCGTCCCGTCACTAAATATCATTAAAAAAAAACAAAAAAAGCTATTAAGTTCTGACTCTCGGAACTAAATCTTTGTCGGTATATAAAAAAAACAAAAATAAATATAGGTATAAACGTTCACTGTTGGATACACTTTTGAAACGACCTTGAAATGGACACAAGTCCGTTTTCCCATCGAGGCAGCTACAATATGTCATATATATCGCCAATGAACATTATGCCAACTTCAGTTTTTGGTTATTTTCTGTTATTTTTGTAAACAGTTATTTATTTTAACTATTATGCTCTCCTAGTTGTGTAAAATGAAAAAAAAAAAAAACAAAAAACAAAATAAAAACAACAGGTCCAAATATTACGTTGGCATAGTGTTCGTTGGAGACATCGGTATGTATGTTAGTCTTTAAGATGTATATTATATAGGTCACATGTAAGAAATAAATAAATAAAAAAGAAATAGCCTTCCACTTGCCACGGTCCAGACACACATCTCTCGCCACATCAACACGCATTAGTGCTTTCATAAATGTTCGTCGTTTAAAGGTATTCTCAACCTGGCCTTTCTTTTGGTCGTGATAAGTTTGCCTTGGTCAGTCCAACTTTGATGTTTATAAAGTTCATAATAATTATTCGGATTGATCTTTTAATCCACTCATTCCAACTATATATACTCATGAATGAATATATTTAGACGATAAAAAAATGTTTAATTGTGATAACAAAAAATCAATGTAACTGTATGTGTGTCCGAATTTATAATGCTCTACCAAAATACATTAAAACGTTAACAATAATTTGTTCAGAAACAGACTTAGTGAATGGCCTAAAGACAAAAATTATTAAAAAGTGACAGATTTTTTAGATAAATGTTGACATGAAATTGGTGCTTAACGTATATGCATGTACAATGTAATAATGATGTATAAATATTTAATAGTTTGACATAGAAGGTTACTATTTTGGGTGATTTTAATTATTCTTTGTTGATTATTAGATGTCGACATGAAATTATAAGGTATGTATGTTTAATGTAATAATAATGTATGATATTTAATAGTTAATAGTGTTATTAATTGATCGATTATTCCTTATACACGTCTGATGTCAGTGCTATAATTAAATTAAGTGTATGTAATATTTTGCATGCCTAGTCAGGTAAAACATGTGTTCTGTAATAGTTGTTCCATCTTTCACATCATGTTTTAAGCAAATAAAATTTTATTTAATTCCCACACAGTCCATATGAACTATTGGCCACATACTAGAACGCTTTATCGAAATGAAAAGGTGATTGAATTCCTTTTTCAATAGGATATGAAACTATTTTTCCGGATTTGAATGGCGTATATTTGTTTTTTCAAACAAACCGACGTTTCCGTTCCAATACAGATCCCATGGACACGGTTCTATTTTCAAATTAAACGTTCCGGTATAATTCCGGTTAAGGCCGGTGGCTTAGAATAATAACGCATAGATAGTTTCATATCAAACGAACTGTCACAAGTGAGGCAAAAATCAAATTCATGTAGGCTAGTTTTAGTAGTAGGTTAATTTTCGGTTTTAGTGAATATTTATATAAAAATACAAGTTGAAACGCGTTACTTCCTTGTGGAATGTGATGTTAGTATCTATTTTATGTCTGTCTGACGTATTTTTACACTCATCTACCGCACATTTCGTCATTTTTAGCTAAAATTCTGGAGCTGTTCGCGGTGTAAGTTGACCTTGAGCACTGAAGGCCCGCCCGCTCCCTGTAGGCCCTTTGGGAGCGCTTCAATTTGCCTCACTTAGCGTGTGCGGACTAGGTTTCTATGCGTTATTATTCTAAGGCCGGTGGTTCATAATTCATAATATTATTTGATCCTCAATTATATAATCGTTGCACTGTTTTAAATAAACGATATTTTTTTATATTTGATATATACGTACATTAATTGTTCCATCTATATTAGTTGATATATGGATAAATTAAAAATAAACTGCATTCAAGGTAACACTATTATTATCTTTAAACATACTGAATTAATGTTTGGTATTCTAAAATAATATAGGATTGTATATTATATATTATATTTTTTTGTATTATAAATTATATTTATTATTATATATTTATTATTGATTTTATATTATTATTATATATTTATTATTGATTATATATTATTATTATATATTATATTTTTTAATATATAGTCTTTTCTTTTACCGATTGATGACATTTATAACCAGATATCTTTTGATATTGATCTCCTAATAAATCTTGGTTGCTTGGTTGCGCCCTTCATTCAGAAGGCGACCTTGATGATGACGACCTCTTTTGCAATGTGGACCGCTGGACGAGGAGGTCCCGGGTTCAATTCTGAACTCCGTTGCTCTGGTACTCATAGTACGGAATTACTTTTTACGTCATATTAAAGAGGTCTACACATTATATTATTACGTCATACTAAATTGGTTCATTAGTGAATATTTCCATTGCAATCATAATTTTTTTCCGTAATGTAATATTCATAAAAAGCGAGTAAAACCACAAAACCCATTATGAGAGATTAAAATTTTATACAGCATGTCACAATTGTAAATATTATGTAGAACTGATTGAATCCACTGTCACCTTCAGTTTGTACACTTTTGCTACATAACAACACGGCGTATTTTTGTATATTTTATAATTTTCGACTTTTTTTTAATGTTTTTTTCTAAAAAGTTTTTTATTTGATTTCTATCAAGCCTTTGTACTTGAAATTAGATTTCTTCATAATCACATTCAAGTCACAAGCATTATATTCCCCAGTTTAATTTACTATTTTTCAACTATCCTAAAACCTACATTTGTATAGTGCAGCCATATTTATGATTTCAAGAGACGTGATAATAATTACAACTTTTTATAAAAAGCGACCCCAAAAGTTCGCGGAATTATTTGCCTAGTTTTATTTACCGGATTCATCCCCTAGTTTGCCACCCTTAGAGGTGGAATATTTTCTTCAAATTTAAATGGGACCAATACTGAGGCACTCTCTTTCCAACAAACGAAGAATCATTAAAATAGGTTTACATATTTAGTTATCGCGTAAACTACATACAAAAAAATACAGTAGAATTGAGAACCTCCCTTTTTTGAAGTCGGTTAAAAATAACAGCGGTGGGTGCTTTTTTTAGAGCGATCTATTGAAATATTTTTATCATTGCACGAAAGTGTGATCTGATGAATAATAGGAAGTCATGACACAAAAGCTATTGTTTATGATGTTAGTAATTATAGTCCTGGGAGGTTGTTCATAAATTAGAAAATAAACCTGTATAAGAAATAAATGACACCAAAACATATAAAATCTCATTTTATATTGCACCCAATCCATATGCAAATTATATATACGAAAAACCTCTTACGCACCGAACAGAATTATCAAAACCGGTTCATAAATGCCGTAATAAAGAGAACATCACACAAAAAAAAGAAAAACGCAGTCAAATTAAGAACCTCCTCCTTTTTGAAGTCGGTTAAAAAATCGCAAAGATCTGAAGGGCACTACCACCGCGCCCGTTACCCTGCTGCATAAATTGACAAGTCCCGTGCGCCTGTAATTTGACCAGCACTTAAAATCCAAACACTGTAACGTTCACATTACTGCTTGGCGGCAGAAACAGGTAAGGTATCAATCAGTACTTCCCTGGACGAGCTTTTTCCCAATGAGCTTACGTACTGCTTTTAAATATTTATTTTTAAATTTTGTGCGAAAGTATTCCATTTGTATATATATGTATTGTTACATATTAAACTATTTAATCGCGTTTATTGCCCGTTTTGTAACGTACGTAAAAAATACAGATAAAAAAAACAAAACAGTAACGTCCTGTACATACGGTGAGGTGTAATAAATGAATTGTACGCGTTCATGTCTAGAGATCGTTCAGTACCACTCAGTTAGCTTCCGATCGTTGTGTTGTGTAGAACTGTTTGTATATTTTTTTACTTTAAAAAAGTTTTTATATTTTTAAACTACGGAAGGCACTTGGTACGTAATATTTCGAAAGGTGAACCTGAGAGGATAAAAAGTAGAAAAAAAAAATATCGTGAAAGTCAGTTACAGAACAAAGGTTTCAAAAGAATAGTTTTAGATCGGCAACTGTTATTTAGTGTCATAAGTATCTATTTTAAGTAAGTAACATGTTAAATTGTATTTTCGATTTTCGACTCCTAAATATTTGTGTGTGTTTTAATTTTCGATTTTGTTTTTAACGAATAGTATGTTACCATTGGTATAATGAAGCCACATATACGTCAAAAAATTTTTTATTATATCAAAGTCGTGAAAATATATTTTTCTTTTACAATACCAAGTGACGGGACTACAAGTTGCAGTGCCTCTCAGAGTCTTAGGGTCGTATTCTAGAACTGTACTCAATGCTCAAGTCAGGATTTGAGCAGACTTGAGTATGATTTCAAGCACTGGAAATACGACCCTAATGGCAAGGACTTGAGTATGATTTTCAGTGCTCACTGCAATACTCAAGTCCTGACTTGAGTAGAGTTCTGGAATACGACCCTTAAATTGCAAAGACCTTAGGGGCACTGCCACTGCGCCCGTCATCCTGAGACATAAATTAACAAGTTCCATGTGCCTGTAATTTTACAAGCACCCTTACCCTTCAGTAACGCTCATATTACTGCTTGGCAGCAGAAATAGTTAAATTTGCAGTAGTTCCCTGGACGAATTTCTTTTACAAGGAGCTCTACTGCTACCTAATAATACGAAACAAAGTATGTACATGTGACATTTTACAACACTTTTATTTGAGCATAAAAAAGTTATCGACTAATCTTCAAACGTCTCTCCTCAAAAGTGGTCATTTTGCAGATGTGGCTTTGTTACACGAAGAGAGTATATAGTCTTCTACAGGCGAGTTACAGACCCTGTTGTCACGTTTGTTGTAATTTTTTTTAAATTTCGACTCATCCGAAGAACAGAGTCCTTTGTGATTATATAACGAAAAGAGAATAGGTACATTACGAGAATAATTTTGTTATTCAAACTAAGGCCCATGTCAAGGTGTTTTGAGAATTTATGTACCTTATTTCTTTCCGGAAATTTAAAATCAAATAACAGTCGAACTAACATCCACAGCGAAGAAAAACGAACGAAATGTAGTATATCCTGAGAACAAGTAGTCTTGCACATAGATCTTTGTTCTACGGATGAGTCGATTTGTATTCCTATTGTTGTTATAAAACTAAGTTTTTCTTCTACTCATCTATTAGGGTTGCGTCAAGAAATTAAATTTATATTTTTTTAATAAAAAAAAACTTTTTGCCGGCAATAATTGAGAATTATGAACTAATATTAAAGCGTGTAAATTAATATTTGTTAGAAACAGGAGAACCTAAAATAGGACAAGTAGGTAATTTTCAGGTTAGTTTTCTTTAACTAATTTCGGTGGCAATTTTTATTATTTAAGTATTCATTTAGAAAATTACTCAAGTATTGGATATTTAGCATTAAAAAATATATATTTTAAACATGTTATGTTGTGTTATAAACGTTAAAAGTTCGATTTATTAATTAAGATTTAACTGTGAATTTACTTCTATTGTAACTGAAATAAAAAAAATAGGCTGGGTCGCGTTTTATTTTGAAATCACCTTGCTTTTAATGGAAAAATTATCAGTGGGTTAAGCTCAGCTCAGCTCGAATTCTAATTGTTCCCATTCTAATACAGTTCATTTCGCTTGGGTGGCATTCGGCAGGCAAACTGTCTTTATTTCAGAATTTGAAAAATGTGTATCGTATACTATACGTATATAAATCATTGGCATACATATCGCACTGCTATTACAATAGTGTTGTAACTCAAAATATGTGAAATTCAAGATTATACTATTGCTGGACGTAAAATTGTTTCTCTACATGTCAATAAAACTGTCGTTAGAATATTGTAAGAAACAATTAAAAGATATATACTTAACCCAAAGTGAGACACTTTTTGGTACTTAGTTCTGGACAAAACAGTCCTTACTCAAAAATATGAAATTATTTTTTCCATTTTATTTTTAAATATGTTTGGTAAGTAGGAAATTGTTTAGATGTCTGTTATAAACTTTAACCTATACACACAATTTCAAATTTTTTCACGACAAGTAAGTAGTTTTTTATTGTTTCTGAAAAAATACATTTTTTGAGTTAATACACTCTTGTATTAACAGTGCGATATGTATAATAACTATTGAATAGGAAATTTCGAGGTAAGTTTGGGTTTTTTTCCTACCGTGAAAATTTTTAGGAATAGTGTTTTTACACCATATACTAATCAGTGTAGGGTCGGGAAAGATCATTACCGATTAGCAAACAATCAACATTTATTTATTAAGCCCGTCATATACAAAACTCTACTTAAATTTCTAAGATAATCACAGTCTTTGAGATCAATAGTTTTCTTTGACTTTTTCAATTTGGCTTAATCACTATTAAAAAAAAAATCACCGGTGTTTAACACCTGGAGGGGTAATGGCGGTCACCATGTTTGAAATATCGGTCAAATTAATAATATATAATAATATAAGCAATATAAGATATAAACATATGTATATATATATCTATATTACATATGTCTATATATTTCTTCTGAAGTTATTGAATTCAACACTTTCACTGTTATGCAGAATCAACCAAAGCCGTTTGAGGTACTATAGACTCTTGATGGAGTTCAAAAATATCTTTACGTTTCATAAAAATCAACCACAAGCAATGAACGTGAGGTGCTTTTTCGATTGAATTTTAAATTCGTCTGAAAATCATTTCGTTAAACTGTTCCTTATCCATAACTAACGTAACTGATTTTTAGCGAAATTGAGTTATTAACATAACCAGCAAAACAGGATCTACCCTAAAATCGGTTTTTTATATCGTGTTTAGTTTCATTTTATTGTTAAGGAAAATAGGCGCAATTTATATTTTTGTTAGTTGTATAAAAAAACTTTAGGTGCCAATACCTCGAACGTTACCGAGAACAAGGAAGGAAGAGTGATTTTTATGCTTTTTGTGTGTGTTCTTTTCTAATACGACAAGCTGTGATATAAGCAGCGTTTGATCAGCTACTATCTCGCTCTACCCTTGTCGGATATTTAACTCTATCTGCAATTCGCACCCCTTACGAATGGCTATTGTCGATAGAGTTACAAGAATTGAAGAGGATGTGGGTTATATTTTTCTGTATCTAATGGAGCAATAAACATTTTTGACGTAACTCCACTTATGCCATTCTTCCATGAGGGTGCGAATTTGTGGTAATTTCAAAAATGTTTTTTTATATAACACAATTGACGTGACGAACAAGTCGTCCATTTGTTCGTCCCGAGACTTGGTATCATAAAAAGAAATGCTAAATTTTACAATAGTATCCCTTAGTGTGTTAATACGACACCTATAGGAAGTTCTTTTTTTATAGTACAAAATACAATACTTGGAGGTAGAGTATTAAAAATAGCACAGGAAATCAGAAGCTTATTAAAGCCATTGTATTAAGTAACTGGCTCCATGGCCGAGCGGTTACCATGCCGGACTGCCACGCAGAGGTGAAATATTTGTATGGCTTACATTTATTTCTCTCGTGAATTTGGTTGGTTGTCTATATGGGTGTCCATGGCAACCACGATACAAGGTTTCCCTAGTGCGGGGCTATGTTGAGCGCGTGCGTTATTATTATTATTATTGGAGTATCAAGCAGAAAAGATGTCTGGAAATTCAATACGTCTCGTCAGAGTACTTGGAAGCACTATAGAACGATCGAAGGATGGAGCGGCAGAACGCCTTGAAGAAGTTATATAGATGAGATAAGGGAAAAAGGTAATGTTGTGTCGTAGCAGGGATCAATGTTAGGGCGTTGAACGGAGAACGAGGACTCTATCGACAAGAGCCTAGGTCTTAAATGAGAAAAAAGACTATTGCGTAACTAATTAATACGAAAATTTCTTACACAATTTGTCAAACATCCTTAGTGTTTTTACTGTAACATGAACTGAAGCGTGAAACACTGATAGCGGGTGCGGGTCGGGCGCGTGTCGGGTCGGGATCACGGCGGCTGTAATCCCGTATATTTTATAAGGATGACAACACACCACGAGCGAGCACCCGCCGTGCTCCCGACCCGACGAGTGACAAGTAATAGAAAAAGAGAAATGGAACTGTTTTTCCGAATCTAAATAGCGTGTATTTGTTTTTTTTTCCAAATCGTATGTAGAGTAGGCAAATTGGAATGTTCTATGGTAAATTAAAAATCAGGTAGTTAAATTAATTATTCTTGTTTGTCTGTGTCAGACGTGACCATGAAAATGCCGTGACAATGGAAATGTTGGTCTGTTTGAAAAATACACGTGATTTAGATCTGACGTAAAATAGTTTCATTTCTGAAAACCAAAAAAAAGAAATTGAAATAACCTTAGACGAAATTGTTTTTTTTTTTTTTCATAAGAGTCGAAACTACCTCCGTTCGAATTACAAGCCATTTGAAATATGTATATCGATCGTATAGAATACGTGTTCTATTTAGTTTAATTGACATTAAAAAAATCATTGGTATACGATTGGATTTTAAGGTAAGTATGTCTCTTTTTTCCATCGTGAAAATGTTTAGGAATCGTGCTTGCACACCGTATAAGTAATCTGTGTATATGTTCTATTTTACTAATATATATTTTCTAAAGTCATTTGATGTATTATACTCTTAAGTATAAAGAAATATCGAGTTCTTTGGTTTTCGCGATTGTTACACATTTTGAAAATATTTTCTCGCATACAATTAGCGTATATTTTGTTCTTTCAAACAGTCAGCGGTATGACCATGGACCTTCAAACCTGTAAAGGGCCCAAAGCAATTAGTTTCCTCGAAAAAACAAATACGTAATTCCTATACAAAGAAATATGTATTTTTTTATTATGATACCAAGTGACAGGATGAACAAGTCGTGCGTCCGTAGCAGTTGCAGTGTCACTCAGAGATTTTAATCACGAAGACCTGAGGGACACGGCCACTGTCACTCTTGAGACATAAGTTGATAAGTCTCATGTGTCCATGCACCATTCAAAACGGGTACGGCGGCAGAAATAGGTAAGGTGGCAGTACTTCCTTGGATGAGCTCACAAAAAGGAGCTCTACTGTTACTTAAATTTACTTCACGCATGGTATACGCAGTATTTTTGCGAAATAATACATAATATATAATACTATAGTACGTAGTACTATACTGCCGTCCGCTGACTAAAACGAGGTTAAGTGACAAATGGTCAAATAACCATTTTAACTAGCAAAAAATGGACCACAAAATTCTCATTTTTTTTAAAACAGTAAAAAATTGGTTAACATGACTTATCGGAACTTTATATATTTTAATATAAAATATATATATATATATATATAATAAATATATATTTTAATATTCTAAAACTGCGGTATGGTTTTTTGTGATATCTCAAAAAATTATTTTGTCACTTCGCCGCATTTTAGTAGGACGGCAGTATAAGGTACCTAACCAGTACAATCATCACACTTTGGTGAATCGTGATAGTGACAATGTAACAATCTATTGTTGCATTATTTCCACTCTTTTACTCCAGTAAAGCAAGGTCAAACATTTTTTGCAATTACCTACGTTACACACAAGAATCCTGCGTTAAGCCATAAGCGACAGCGGGAGCGGGCAACAAAATCTAAACACGGTAAGTAACGTTTTTCTAATTCGTAAGCAATTGTCATTTCTGCAGTGAGCTATGTGGTACAGTCATGTGGATAATAAATAATGTGTGGTAATTGAAATTGTATAATATTTCGTTCATTAACTGTACACAAATTTGCACCAGTATTTAATCCCAAATTACATTGCCGCATACATAGGATAGGACTAACTTTATGTCATTGTGTAACGTACAAATTAGATACGAGCCTAAAAACTGGACGCGCGTCTTAAGGAGAATTCTCGTATAGTTCTGGGAATTTCCGCAGCAAGCGTGTCGTATCTACTTTGTATGATATACAATTAACATAAAGTGTATTAGGCTATGTTTTTGTTATAAGACTGGCTTCCTTTCCGTTCTGTAGCTATGTAAATTGAGCTAAACATCATACACACAGAGCATACATTTAGACAAAATGTGTCATATGAACACCTGTAGCCTAAACTTGGCGGAATTAAATTAATGGTTCGGTCCTCATAATTGTTATTGTAAAGTAGATAGAGCGAAGTAAGGAAAAGGCCCAAAAGGGCCTGTACCTATTCTCACAAATATTTATGTTTTATATGCAGTTAATATTTCAGAAGGTTTACATGATTGCGGTTTTTATGACAGACACGTCCTTGGGATTGAAATTTTAGTGGGAGTGACGATGGAACGAAGGAAACTTAGAATGACGAAGGAAAAGAATTAGAAAACGATTCAAAATTTCAAAAGTAAGTGGCCAGGTCAGAGAAAAGGGTGACAAAAGGTGGGACGACGATGAAAGAGGTATCATCGTCACACAACTAATGCGAATTTCGTTACATCGGTAGTACATCAAGCTACACATTGACGGATCTTGTTCCGTTGTTCTTGAGGCAATATTCAAAGAATAGTTATAATAATAACGCACACACACAGCCCCGCACTAGGGAAACCCTGTGTCACGGGTACCATGGATACATATAGGCAACCACAAATTACACCCAAACTCACGAGAGATATAAATATAAGCCATACAAATATTTCTCCCGGCCCGGGAATCAAACCTGGTACCTCTGGGTGGCAGTCCGGCATGGTCCGGCCGCGGGGGCAGTGTATAGCACGATGTGCAGTCGATTGTATAAAAAATTCAAAATTCATTTATTTGCAGAAATACGGTATATAGAAATTATTATTCACAAAAAGAAAAAGAAAAGTAAACTAGCTGTAACAACTTTTGTATTTATTTTTTAAATTTATATATTAATATGCACGTGACTTTACTATCAATTCACGTAGTGATATTAAAAGATAACACGTGGAATAACGTCTAATGTAAATATAAGGTGTGATTACTATTTAAAATATCGTTGCGAAAACAGCATATTAACACATTTTAAAGCATACAATCTATTATTTATGTACTATTATATATGAAACTACGTATAATCGCTTGACAAATAACTAGTGTACATTACAACCTTGTAATGGTGGTAATTACTTTATGTAAAATTGAGTGTCAGTTGGCATCACGTTGACAATTTCTTGTTGTTATATTTATACTCAGTAAACTATGATGATGATTGTAAATTATTAAGATTACCGACAATATTTGTTTAAGAATAAAACGACTCGCGTTTCTATATTAATCGCTCTCGCTACCTCCTAACAATGAAACCACACTTCAAGTGTAGACCATAATAACTGGCAGTATAATGGCCGTGCTCTTTGGTAATAATAATAATGGGAACTATCGATAAAGGTGATTTGCAATTTTGATACTTATTCAAAATGTGAATGGCTGGCTTATATAAGATAGAAACGCGTTGATAGATTTAGGAAATAATAGCATCGCAAAAAATGGCAAAAGAAATCTAGTCCACCGTTTTAAAATGAACTTTATATACAGGGAAATCAGTTATTGGTGTTTTTTTAGGTTTAAACAGTGAACTGTCGTTTATTTTCTCTTTGTGTCTCTCTCTCACACACATAGACACGCACACACATTTGTCGTAACTGAATAAGTGTACGATCTTACTAAGCTTTCAAAGGCGAAGATTCTCTACTAAGAAAGAAGAAAGAAAGAAAATACATTTATTTGTATATCACACATGATTACACAAAAAAAAGATAATATAAAACAACACAAATAGAAAAAATATAAAAAAAAAACAAAATTTATAAAACTACTAATCGCATACGAAACCGAATGCTGTCGTAACTCTAAATTGCGGAATTCAGAAAACACGATTTCAAAATTAAAAACAAAATATCGAATGAAACCAATATAATATTTTTCTCGTGTACAAATGGATAATTAAGAATTAGGTATAAATAAAAAAATTTAAAACATACAACAAAATAAACCTTTTTTACACATGAATATAACTTACAGATGACAATCTCAGAACAGAGTACTAAACAAAAAACCGCCCTCAAAAGTCTTTCATCCCCTAGTTTGCCACTCTTGCCACCAGATATGGAATATTTTCTTCAAATGTAAATGGGAGGTACTTTCTTTCCAACATTTTATTGATGATTTTTTATTTATATTAGTATTTATTTATATTAATTAAAAAGAGTTATTACGTAACATACATATAATTAAAAAACATACGGTCAAATTCAGACCCTCTTCCTTTTTTTGAAGTCGGTTAAAAATAGTTTGATGCGAGCTGAAGTTCAAGAAATTTAAGTGCTAAGCTGAAAATAAGTTGATATGAAAAACTTTCCTAACCCTCGTTATGACAGTACAGTGTGAAGAGCACGTCAAGCTTGACACTTAAAACTTAAATCCAACTCTATGCCGCTTACGATAAGAACGATCCAAAGTACAAAGTGTCAAGCTCGACGTGCTCTTGACTGTACGTCACGAGTGAGGCTATATTTAGCTAGAGTCAGCAGACTAAAGCACATAAGCTAAAACCAACATTTTATTTGAAAAGTAAATGGACTTGCTTTTGACTATAAGTCCTAGTCCCTGGAGCAAAGACAGGGTCTACGATAGAACGAGCTCGTTTAGAGGATGCTTATTCAGACGCACCTTAAAGATTTTCGGGTTATATGTGCTCGGAAACACAGTCGCAGGCAGGGAATTTCATTTTTTTTGTTCATTTATAATACCAAGTGACGGGACGAGCAAGTTGTACGCCTGTCCATAACAGTTGCAGTGCCACGCAGAGCTTTAAATCACCCTGAGACATAAGTTGACAAGTCCCATGCGCCTGTAATTTCACCAGCACCCTTACCCTTCAAAACCGGAATACAGTAATGCTGACGTTACTGCCTGGCGGCTGAAATAAATAAGGTTGCAGTACTTCCCTGGACGAACTCTTTCACAAGGAGCTCTACTGCTACTAATTCTTGGACTGTGCTTATAATAAAGGAAGACGAAAAAAGGGTAGTACGCCTTAAGAGATTATCGACCACATAAAGATAATATCACGCCGTATATATGGATGTCCGATGGTAAATCAATATCTGAAAAATCGCTCCCGCTACCTCTCCTGACTTCAACCGCAACCTCACTGTGGTAAGTAGGATTGACAATAGAGGGATGTGGTGTCCTTGGCACAGCGATAATTATGCCTGATTTGTATCTATGGCGTAGAGATTCGCATCGCCACGAGTATGGCAAATGGACCAGATTGTTGGTTGCTTTGAAAATAGCTGTGTTTAAAACAAACTTGAACTCTAATTAGAGAAGATTTGTGCCCAGCCGTGGAGCGAATATAAGTTGATGATTATGATATAAGTTGAAGTAAACTTGAAATAATAATCATTCACTCTACAATTTTATACAGTCAAAGGCGATAAAAGGATTATTTTGAGGGATAATTTGCAAGAGATGATAACCACAAGTCTCGGGTATTTGACACAAATGTTGCCGTCGACGAGTCAGTTGGTGATAGACGTGAGAGGGAGATAGGAATGGATGAGATTGTAAAAGCGATGAAAAGAACGAAAAAGGGCAAGGCAAAAAGTGAGAAATGAAACAGATGAAAAAATATGGGATGTACAGGAAAGGGACGGGTTGTATGAACCAAGTTTTCTCTTTAACATGCAATACAGAAAAATATTTGGCAGTGAACTAGAAAGTGTACTGTGCCTTCATCGATTTAGAGAAGGCTTACGATTGAGTGGTGAGGGAAGAAATGTGGTCAGTTTTGTCTTGTCAATGGGATCTAAGGGCGTGAATATATAATGTAACTGTCTCTGTGGCCGAACGGTTATCATGTCGGACTGCCACGCAGGGGTCCTAGGTTCGATTCCCCCGGGCCGGGAAAAATATTTGTATAGCCTACATTTATTTCTCTAGTGAGTTTGGGTGTAATTTGTGGTTGACTATGTGTGTGTTCATGGCACCCGCGACACTAGGTTTCCCTAGTGCGAAGCTATATAAAAAAAAATATACAGACATATGTACAGTCAAAAATTCTATGTAAATGATGCAAAGTACCATTTTCACTATTGGTTTTTGGTAATTTGTCTATACAGCTATGATCCACCGTATATAAAATAACCTTGTTTCTTCATTGTTAGCGTATTCACTGCAGTAATAATGATGTTTCCATATACATTTACTGGTGCATGACGCAGGCGCTTATTTTCAAAGTAAATATTATTAATACAAGTTTCTATACAAATGATAACAAAGTAGGGTAAGTTTCCATTCGCTTATTTACTCCTAACGTAAGATATTTCTCGTATATATCATTTGCATATAGATTAGGTGCAATATTTATTTATTTTATTTTTGAGGGTACATACCGCTTGTATCACAATGCAATAGCAAAATACAGCATTGACAACACTAAACAACTAGTAAACACACACACATGACACATTATAGAATACACAGCTTGTGGTAAACAGATCAAAATCATAAAAAGCAGAAACTTTGTTAAAATTATTGCTCGCACGCCATGTAGAGAATTCCGTTTGTAATTTTGTAAAGCGACAGGTAAAATAAGTTTTGGCGTTGTTTATTTATTAGGGTTATTTATTATAATAAGGTTATTTTTAATATACTAAACCTTGCAAAACTACATTACTAACATCATAAAAAAAACGTTTGTTCCATGACGTTTAATAATTTCGTACAAAAGTAAAAATATTTCGATAGATGCTATAAAAAGGCGACAACTCTGTGCGGTAGCAAAAGAAAGCACCCACCACTAAAATTACTTTTAATTTTAACCGACTTGAAAAAAAGGAGGAGGTTCACAATTCGACTGTAATTTTTTTGTTTTTAAATTTTTAAACCTATTTTGATGATTCTTTGTTTGTTGGAAAGAGGGTACCTCAGTATTGGTCCCATTTAAATTTAAAGAAAATATCTCGCATCTAACGATGGCAAACTAGGGGATGAATCCTGTTTCGCGCACTTTCCGGGCAGTAATGTTAGCATTACTGTGTTTCGGTTTTGAAGGGTAAGGGTGCTGGTGAAATTACAGGCACATGGGACTTGTCAACTCAGGGTGTCGGACGCAGTAGCTATGCCCCTCAGATCTTTGCAATTTAAAGCTTTGAGTGGGACTGCAACTGTTAAGGACAGGCATAGCTTACCTTCAGGCGCACTTGTTTGTCCTGTCACTTGATATTATATAAAACTAAATAGGTAACTTTGTTCTTTTTGTCTGTCGTGAAAATTTTTAGGAATTAGTGTATATCCTCAATTATACTATATATTTTTTCAAACTGATTGTCTCAACGCTTTCAAAAGCCATTTGAGGTAGTATGGACACTTATAACATATCTAATTTGTTTTTGTGGTATAATAAAGTTTTTACATGCATATTTAAAAGGGGATAAGCGACGCTTAGATTAAGTATTATAGTCCATTTCTTTAGGTACTTAACTAAATGTAAACAATCTTGATACATCTTTTTATTGAAACATGTACTTTACAAATCAATAGGTATAAAAATAGGCATGCCATTTCATATGAAGCTAAATATTTATATTTGGTATTTGAAGGTAGGCAAAAATCATTTTATAAATGTATTAGGGGTTAAAGTATGAAATTGCCGTTTTATTGCAATAGGTTCTTTGAATTTCCATAGAATCTTCATGGTTTGAGGTTTTCGAATGAAACTTTTTTCAAATGGTTTCTGTGATTTTTTTTTTTTAAATTTGAAACATTTGAATATCGACTTCCAATTGTTTTTGTTATTCAATTTAGACAAGAAAGATGGATACTGCGAAAATTCGAGTGATTTTTTAATACGAGTTCCGACGCGGAACTAACGCGGCAGAAACAGCCCGCAATATCAATGCTGCGTTTGGAGAGGGGTCTACTAATGAACGCACCGTGCGATTTTGGTTTAAACGCTTTCGTGATGGAAATTTCGACTTAAAGAACGAGCCACGAGGAAGACCGCCCACACAGGTGAATAACGATGAATTAAGAGAGATAGTGGAAGCCGATCCTAGTCAAACTACCCAGGAATTAGCGGCATGGTTTAACGTTACCTTACCCACAATATTGACTCACTTGCGTCAAATCAATAAAATAAAAAAATACGAAAAATGGGTGCCTCATGATTTGACTGATCTGCAGAAAGAAACGCGTGTTGAAACTTGTGTTGCCTTGTTGAATCGGTACAGAAATGAAGGAATATTGGATCGAATTGTAACATATGATGAAAAGTGGATTCTTTATGATAACCGGAAAAGAAAAATGCAATGGTTGACCCCAGGTCAAATGCCACAACAGTGTCCTAAAGCAAAACTTACCAATAAAAAGGTAATGGTAACTGTTTGGTGGTCTCAGCATGGTGTTATTCACTATAGTTTTCTCCGATCTGGTCAAGCAATAACGGCAGATGTCTATTGTGCCGAACTCCGAACCATGATGACAAAACTAGCAGTAAAACAGCCCCGACTCATGAATCGATCTTCACCATTATTGCTCCACGACAATGCGAGACCTCACACAGCACGAGAAACCATTTTGACCCTTCAGGAACTGCAGTTAGAAACCATTCGTCATCCTCCGTATTCACCAGACCTTGCTCCAACGGACTACCATTTTTTTCGTGATTTGGACAATTATCTACGTGACAAGAAGTTTTCTTCCCAGGAGGCAGTACAAAATGCTTTCACACAGTTTGTGCAGTCTAGATCGTCGGAGTTCTATCGCAAAGGCATTAATAACCTTCCCATTAGATGGCAGCAATGTATAGATAATAATGGCAACTATTTTGATTAAATAAATTTGTTAAAAATTTAAAAATTAAACAATTTAGATTTTCAGTACAAATCGGCAATTTCATACTTTAACCCCTATTATATTTCATTCAATAGACATCTCAAGATTGTTTAGATTTAACAAGTTAAGCACCTAAAGAAATGGATTATAGTTATACCTCTAGATTTGTCACATATCAAGGCAGAATTTTCACGAAAATGTCTTATAGACCTTCCAAAACACTACATTATTTGGGGACTTCTTGGTGTGTGTATTTTGTTTAGATTGTTTGTGTTTTATTTTTAATCATTGCGGAATTTTAGAGGGACGTATCATCCACTCTACATGTATATTTACTTGAATGTAGATAAATATACTCAACCTATTCCGATCTTTGATAATAATACAACGAATTGAAGACATCCTTTTTTTAACGTCGGTTATTAAGACTTTAGAACCCGGCGACATTGTAATAAAAATAAATTCCGGAAGTTGCGTTCGTGTGACACGACCACACACTTGTGTCTCGGAGAGGACAAACCTGGATTTAACTAAATAAATTTCTAAAGCGCCCTTTAAACGATCAAAATAATTGGACAAATTTTACGGGTTTGTAAAACTTTTTGATCGTCGGCGGTCGTGTTTGTTGTGTTTGTCAAATAATGTAGGTACGTGTTTTTGATTGACGGCGTGTTTGTCAAACCAAACTTCAGTTGCCGCCTATACGTTCACCTTACTGGATTTTATATAGTCGTCTGATTTTGTGCCCAATGTTTCTTTTAACAAATTTTCGTGGATACGTTTTCTCTTTTTGAAATTAAGTTCCATTCCATTCTTTTTTTCGGATTCTTTCTGAGCCCTCGTGAAAATATACGAAAATATTGTGTGACGTGGTTAATCAGTGTTAGTTAACTTAGTACTTTTAATGTAAATTAGAAAAATAATTTTTATAACAATTAGGATAAGGTTTTGATAGGACTGGCATGTTCTGTAGAACACGTTCTAAAATTAAATGAAGATTTAAGAAAAACTTGAGATGATTTAAAATTTGCAAAGCAAAAGTTGGGGCCCAGAAGTCTAGTTAATGATTTATGTCGTTACGTAGGTATAATTTGTAACGGCAATTTTATTTTTCACGCCGCCAGTGCGTGACTACTTACGACGTGTTTCGAACATAAAGAACGTTCTGGATTGTCGCTGTCAAGACTGTACAAGGCAGCATAAAGGACAAGAACAATCAGGCCTTATTGCAGGACGTCTAATATTAGATTATACGATCTCCTAGTACAGTAGTAGTGATATAGGGGGAGCCGCGTTGCCGTGCATCCTGTCTTTAATAACAACGTCTATTTAAAATTCTTGTTTTCCTGAGAATGGTAAAGTTATTTCTTATGTAAGGCTGCAAGGTTGCTGTTTGTTATGTGAAACCTGAGCAAGCCAAAGGTTCCAAAAGTAGATTCCTGAGCGTAGCGAGGCTTTCAAAGCACAAGACGCAAAACAAGTTTGCTGCCGAGCGAAACACACAACTTTTCACCTCAATGTGGAAAATGGTAGATGAAAGAAAAACGGTTGAACTATAAGAAATCAGTTTTAATAAACAAAAATAGTTAAATAATAAAAATAAAATTTACCAATGGATTTATATTACATAAATAATGTACGACAACCTACGTACTGGAACGTGTCATTATTTTTTTTTTCATCGAAAGAAAAAGTTAGGTGTACCACAGTCCATCGTCAAGTTCGAATTGCAAACCCCTTTTCCACGCTAGCGTGGAAAAAATCCGAGCTAGTGCGGTGAAAACACTATTTCCGTTTAGGCACAACTTGAACGTGAAAATAAGCAAAATTTCTTATCTACAATATTTAGTTTTAGAACTTTCCCCACGTGACACAAAGCCCAGGTACACTCGGTATTACTGCAGAGTAATTTTCCGACAATTTTCAAATAGGACATTTTTCCGGAAAATTTTCTGAATAATTTGAAATATTATAAACATATAATTCGAACGCTAATATTATGTTTTTCATTCAGAAATATCTTTTGAAGTTTTATTTAGCGTAAATTATAAAGTAAAATTGTGTAGCTGAAAGCAAGTTAAGTTAGAGAAAAACGAGATTTAAAATTATTGGAAAACAGCGAAAAAAGGAAAATATAGGTAAAAAAATCTTTATAATGGCTCCATCGTTTTCGTTTAGTATCTTCAACTTTCGACAGGTGTCAACTGTCAATTGTGGAAAAGTACAGGAAAAATATAGGGAAAATTTTGATTTTTACAAAATGGAATGTACTTACTACCAGCTATTAGATGTTTGTAATGATATAAAAAATCATCATTCGTCACAGGGTAATTTGACCGTCAAATGAGTAGTAGTTTTAATCGATATGACGTTTTTAAGTACAATTTAATTACCAACGAAATAAAGGTTTAATTTGTAGTTTATCCCACTGATGTATTAGATAATAATAAAATAAATAGGAAATGGTTTTAGGGCATGAAAATTCACAATTAACTTAAGAACTATCTGGAATTAAATGTTTTTTTTTATAATATCAAGTGTCGGGACGAACAAGTCGTGCGCCTGATGATAAGCTACACGCCTGTCCATAACAGTTGCAGTGCCACTCAGAGCTTTGAGTCGTAAAGATCTGCGGGGCACTGCCACTGCGCTAGTCACCCTGAGACACAAGTTGACCAGTCGCGTGTGCTTGTAATTTCACCAGCACTCTTACCCTTCAAAACCGGACCACAGTAATGCTGACATTACTGCTTGCCGGCAGAAATAGGAAGTAATGTCTCTATGAGCTTGTTACAGATCTTTATTGTTTGTTTTAACGACTTTTTTGCCGTAGCGCCATCTTTGTTAAATCTATGAAAAGTTTTCCTGTACTTACTCAGGTACCTTTTAATTTCATGATATTATAAAATATTTTCTTTTATATTTTATTATAATAAATATTTGGTTATTCGTGTCGATGAAATAATTTTACAATGGAAATATATAATCGTATATCTATTGTTGTAGAACTGTAACTCTTATATAACATGTAATACAATGACATACGTCCCAGAAAAGCGTACACTCTGTTACGTTGCGGTGAGTCATGGTCAATTCGCCATAGTTACGAATGTCCGGTCATTCAGCAATTTTAACTATTCATTGTTACGTTTTTTATCTCTTTGTACGTTTTTAAAATGTTTTGTTGCTATCGTTTATAATTAGGACCAAATAGTGGCAGCCTAATGGTATGACCTACAGTCTTTTAAGTCGTGGCTTCGAATCATGGCTTGCACCTATGAGTTTCTATGATTTTTTTTCAAACTCATCAAATTTTTCGAACAACCTGCGCACATTTCGATATCTCCAATGAACACTATACCAACTTTATTTTTTTATCAGTTTCTGTTATTTTTATAAACAGCCATATTTGTTTCCTGGTGACCTATAAGTATAGGACCAAACTAGTTTAGGCACCAGTCTTCCACCTCACAATTTCACGGTATGATATTCTTTACTTTAAATACCCTATAATTTGTATTGTTAAGATGGAAAGAACAATAAGTAATTCTTTTTTGAATTTGAAATAATGCTCCCCGAATTATGTGAAAAAAATTAAGAAACAAAAAACAATACTAAAAAAAAAACTGTGTAAAAAAAAAAATTAAAAAAAACAAAAACAAAATAAAAACACCTGTGATCACATGTGAATCCAAAATAGTTGGCATAGTATTTATTGGTGGTGTGCGTGAAGTTCCCAATTTGGGCCTGTGTGGGAACTACAGCCCAAACCCTCTCCTTGTAAAGGAAAGCCTGAGCCCCAAATTTAGACTATACAGGTTAAATATTATTATTGGCAGTTGGGCAACAATCAGCAAGGACGTTACGTAAACACGTCCCAAAGTTCAGCACGGAGGCTACTACTGGTGGCGCGGGTAGCGGCAATGACTTCTAGGCCACAATAATATGGTGTATGCCATCGATACCATAAGAATATTATTAATTACGACCACATTTAAATATCACTGTGTGTGTTATAGAAATCTGTGAATTAAATCTCTAGTGTTTTTAAACCTATTTCTGTAGCTTTTCGTAGGTATTTGAACCTAATAACGATAATAATAGAGTAACACATCGCCCCGCTACTTACTAATCGCGGTATCTCAATAATAGTATACAGGGTTATTTTTAAAATACTAACGAATTTGCAGAAGCATATTACTAACATCATAAACAACAACTTTAAAACAACTGAGCACAAAAGTGCGTGGAATTACAACTATTTGCCAAGTTTTATTGGAATCGGTTACCGGAAAGTGTGTGAAACCGGATTAATTCCCTAGTTCGCCACCCTTAGAGGTATAATATTTTATTATATAATATTTTCAAATTCAATGGGTCCACTACTGAAGTACCTTCTTTCCAACAAAAAAGAAATCATCAAAATCGGTTCACAAATTATTAATTAAATTATCGAGTTATCGCGTAACATAGTACATAGAAAAAAATTGAGATTGAAAAAAAAACTCCTTTTTTTAAAGTCGATTAAAAATAACCCTGTATAATGTGCACTCTTTTCTTCACGGTGATCACGAGAGGTAACAACCTCTTTGAAGGCTCATATTTCGTCTAAAGTGACATCTATTGGTTTTGTGTTTTAATTCTACGACTAAATCAACAACAAACCACCTATATGGTGTCTAACAGCTGTGGCGCCACGGCCATTTAGGTAACTAATTTTGCCAGTGAAGATCGGGAATTTTCGAGTAAGCCGGATTTGCGGAAGTTTTTTTTTCATTGATAAGTTATGTATGATTATGTATAAAGTTTATGAAAATTTAAATGATATATGATTGTCCGTATAAACTACGTTAAAATTTACAAAAAACCGGTGGTCGTTCTTTTGCAATACATTGATAAACAAAGTGGTTAGTGGCGGTAACCATCGTTCAATAAGGGTACAGTTTTTTGTACGAAACACATGCTACAATTATATTTGATTTATTTTAGATAATGGCGAGAAGGATGTAATCCGGAAGGGTTATTGAATATATTTTGTCAGAACATATTAAATCCGTTCTGGTAATGATATCAGTGAGGGTGAAGATGGTTCGGATATCATCCACCAATGAGGATCAAAAAAAACCCAGCGAAATTCCTCTCGGCGAAGATTTCTATGGAGATAACTACTGTCGAAGAATTTGGCCTGATGATGATGTTCCTTTAGCCAGCTTTTCCACTTCACACCCATCACTACTACCATCAGCTCCACCTGCCTCTCTGGCACTGACACAAAATTGAGAAAACCTTACACCATTTTTTGATCAGAAGAATACGTCATTTCATGCCTGCACAAATGCTGTTCATAAAGAACGGACTCCTCTAAAGATATTCCAATTGTCCTGGACTGAAGAAATCATTGAGCATTTAATATTCGATACCAATCTTTATGCAGAACTGAAAGAAGGTCCTTTCATATCTGTTACTATTGAGGAAATGATGGAGATGGGAATCAAAAAGAGCTTAAGTTACAGATACTACTTTTTCTCCAAGCGCTGCAGCAGATGCAGGACAAAAAAAAACCTGCTAGGTCTATTTGGAGCTGCAAAATATACAGTCCCTCATTGCTATCGTGAGGGTAAATCATGTTTCAAGGATCAGCATAAAAATAAACTTCTTATGATGATCTTCAAAACATGTTTACTGCTCCGAAGCTCTGAACTCATGTCTTTTGGCATAAATTCTGTGCAAATAACAACTTCAATATTGAAAATAAAGCTCTTTTTTTTTAAATTAATTTTTATCAATTTTCCAAGGTGGTTACTAATAGTGACCACCTCCTACATAACACCCCAGCATGCGAATCACAAAAAAAAGGTCAAGAATGCTTATAATTAATCCCGATTAAGTAAAAAATATTTTTAATCTGATAATAAAAATCCGTGCCGCAAAGAATTAAGTATAATGTAAGTAAGCAGCAACCCGTAGAGTTTCTCACTCATTCATCTCAGGGGAACCTGTTTAGTCTATGTGACGTTTTCAAGTGTAATTTGCTTACCTATTAAATAATATCATTTGAGTTTGGAGAAACGGAATTAAAACTCCAGGGTGTTTTCCAGAACACCCAAACCAGGGCCAATTTAGAAAAGTGCATTTCCCAAATTGGTCCTATCAGGACCTTTTTATATAGCACCTGTCGTGCCACCGGCTAAACCACCTAGGTGGTCAAATGACGTAATTTCAATAAAAACAATATAATGTAAAACATTTGTACAAGTATTCATAAATTAAAGTTTATTAAACAATATTTAAGTGTTTTTTTTAATTAAAATTTAAAATAATAGCTGCTTTTTAAACTTACCTTCTTTTTACTAATTTAGGTAAACCACAATCTCATAGAAGTAAAATGTGTTTTGGTTATTTTAAAAAAGACGTGGAGACTCTTTTTTTTTGTATACGCGTTGAAAACTTTTGATTCGCATTTTAGCAAACAAAAAAATACTAACATCTCCAGTTTTTACCTTCATTAGATAATATCATTCTCTAAATTGGTCTTATCGGCTATCAAACTTGAGAGCTTCTCATCGAGCATCTATAGTATAAATAAATAAATATTAGACAACATCACACACGATGTTTTGATCTCAAAGTAAGTAGCTAAAGTACAAACACCCAGGCCCGAGAGAATATAGAGAAGTTAATTTTTCGACACTGAACCGGCCGGGGATCGAATCCGGGACTTCAGAGATGGCACCACCATGACAACCGAGATTGTCAAGTATTAAATATTATTGTTGTAAGATATTATTATTATTAAACTATTTAATTAATATTTCCTACAAAAATAGAGTTCAGTTTTCGCAGCGTATACAATATTTAATTTAATGCATTTCTGTGACATTCAAGTAAAACTAGAAACAGAGATTTGAGGTTTGCCTAGAAAAAATATATACACCCTATTTGTACTAACTACGTAGATATAAAAATACTGGAAGTTACATTTTGTATCACATTTACAAAAGGAATGTATAACCGCGGGGAGGGAAAGTCTCCTTTTTCTACAATTAACTAAGTATAATATAGTAAAGTCGAACACAAATGTACATAAAATGAAAATTCCCCATTGTAACTATTTACGTGGATACTGAAAACTGACAGTTTGTAATAATTTCAAATAGCTTTAACTTTGCCTCCCCAGTGGTTTGTTGTATAATCTATTAAGAATAAATAAAGCACTAATTCTATTAATAAAACAACAATCTACTAATTGATGTATCGTAAAGGGCACACAAAGTATAACATTTTGCAATATATTTTAATAAATCCTAATTATACTTATTCGAATCTTAAATTAAATCGATATCTCCAATGAACACTAATTTTATATTTTGCTAATTTTCTGTTAATTTTATAAACAGCCATATTTATTTAATATAATGTTCCCCGAATTTTGTGAAAAAAAAGAAAGAAAAAACAAAATTCGAAAAAAACAAAAAGAAGAATTATGTGAAAAAAAACAAAAAACAAAATAAAAACAGAACAGGTCCAAAAATTAGTTAGCATAGTGATCATTGGAGATATAAAAATTATTACGTTAAATATTAAAAATGGAATGGTCTTACTTTTGTGGGCCTCATGCTTCACATAGCAGATAGCAACAGTATCCAATAATAATTGATATCTGAAAGAAAAGAAAATCACCTTTAATAAACAATTACATAAAATCTAAACAACGGCTAACTGGCATTCAGTGGTACTAATTTTCAGGTTCAATCTCGTATACCATTAAATATTATCACTTGGTTAAATAGTGAAATTAAAAATGAAAATGACAAAGAAATATGCCGTAGGACAAATCTAAGTGGATTTGAATGGATTGGATTTGGAAAATAATACTAAAAAAATAATTAAAAGAATCTTCTCGACACTTACCTCACCCTAAAGCGCCAGCAGCAAATGATGCGACTATAACTAGAAGCGACGTGACGATTCCGCTTGCTCCAACATGCGCGCCGTACACGGCACCGGAGTCCGCTGGGCCCGTGCCGAACGTGTCCGCTGCCGAGATTGTTTCTGTGAAACGCGACCACCGTGAGCGTGACACGGTGGGCGTTTCTAGATTTGGGCTTTGTATCTTCGGTTTTTAGATGGGACCTCTGATAGTTTCTTTATTTTTTAACGTTTATTTAATGCCAGAATACAAAATAGAAAACGCAGTATTTATTTATAAAGGTAATGTGATATACTGTAAAAAAATGTGCTCTAATAATAGCGGCAGAAGGCGTTATTTGTAAAGTTGTAAGTTTGAATTGAACATAACATCTGTTTTATTTATTTCATTTAAAACATTAACATTAATGAAATTCGAAAGTTATTGTTTCAATACTATGACAAATCTAAATAGAATTTATTAAAAATATCGTTTATATAGAAGGTGATTCCTAAAGTTACAAGTTACGGTGAATTTTCAATTGCAACTTTTAATACGGGACCCTTTCAAAATCTATAAATATTTACCACTAATCAGCATTAAGAGCTTTGCTTCCTCTAATGCGTAAGGCAATGGAAAGAATTTCACTACCGGTAACAGGACTTGAATTCGAAAAGCAACATTTTTGAGTAACTGGCACAATAAATAGTTATGATAATGAGCCAGATAATCACAGCCGTTTGTCATATTTAGGCACTAGCCACGTGGCATATTTAGCATTAGCCACATGGCATATTTAGGACCATCCACATGGCATATTCAGCATTTGCCACATGGCATATTTAGGCCCTGCCGTATGGAGTATTCAGCATCAGCTACATGGCATATATAGTTCAAGACACGTGGCATATTTAGCACCAATCACATGGTATATTTACCATATCAAATTCACGTATGACTAGTGCCATATACGCTATTTTTATTTTTAAATGTATTTTGTCAGTTTCCCAAAATTTATTGCGATATGTAACAAATCACTAACAATACTTAAGAACAACCAACACAGTGCTCATTAAATTGAAACAAATTTGTGTAAACAACAAAAGAAAATGTTTTTTAAACTCCATATTAGGAAAAGTGAAAATTTAAAGTCCACTAGCTTCTATACAAATTTGACTGCAGCTGTTGACAGAGTTGTCAAAATTACAAGGAAGCCTTGTATCTAATACTTGTTACGACAAAATTACAAACGCACAATTTTCTTCAACAATCATTCACAATAGCAACAAAACTGTTGCAAAATAGAAATGGGCAAAAACAGAAATAATTTCCAAATTCTTAATATGTATGCGTCTTTTATATACTCCAAGGTATATAACAAGCACTTACTTTTGTATTAAATAAAAGATATACTACATACTAAATTCGCTAATATAGAAAAACTAAACTACAAAAGTTAAAGCTAGAAAATTACATCGAAAGCCGCGCTTTGGGGTTATAAACTAAATTAATTATCACAAAATCCAATATTGCCCACAAATAAATACATAAGTATATTGCATTATTTACCGCAAGCTACAAAACCCATTAGTCTAAATACGCCCGCCATTACATCATGCAGTGCTAAAAAAAATAGAATAAATTTTTTTTTGGATTCAAAATAGGGAATATTTGTTTTTTCAGATAAACTAACATTTTGGGCTCTTTACAGATTTCATGTTCATCGTCATGGTTTATTGGTTTGAAGAAACAAATATACGCCATTTTAGATCGAAAACATAGTTTCAAACTGAAATTCGATAAATAAGTTATAAGTTCTGAAACATAAAGTGCACATTTCATTTTCACGGCAATCAAATTGTAAAGACAAAGAAAAAAACACACAAAAACGCAGACGGATTTTGGTTTACCATCAAATAAGGGTAGGGAATAATGTAATGGTAAAAAACTAACTTCTGTCCGCTAAAAATTGTTTTCATATTGTTTCTGTTTGTTACAATTGCGACCATTCGTTCTAAAAGAAACGTACATGTGAAAACGTACTTATAAAAAGTATAAAAAATAAATACGCAAACATTTAATACGTGCATAAGAGCCTCATCACACAAGCACCGTTCATTGTTACGATCATTTGATCCCTTGCGAGGTATGACTCTAAGTTCTATTGTACAAATGTGTAAAGAAAAAAGGGAGATACCACACTTATTCAAACGGATAGCATTAAGCCGTTTAGAAAAAGCTTTACTTTGCGATTCCGGCTCAAGTCGATTTCTTGCATAAAGTATGACTACTTCCAAAGGCAAAGTACGGTAAGCCACTTTAAAAAATGAGCTTCAACTTCGATTAAGCCAAAATGGCAAGTATTCACAGAACATACTTTATCTAAGTTTAAGCACAGAATTAAATGAAACTTTCGTGTTTACTACGTAATTTCTAAATTAAACGTTTTGCAAATACGAAAACATTTGCTTGGATTGCAATATTCGCTGTCAAAGTTGGTTTTATAAATGTCAAGCCTTAAAATGCAATTACAAACTGTTTATAATTCTACATCACATGTGTGGCCTTACGTACATTTATTTAAATATGAGCACAGGTAATTTCTAGTGGACTGTCATATTTATAAGTTATGTTGATGAACTTAAAATCTCTCAGACCTTGTGGGGTGTAATTAAAGGAGCCACCACACTTTTCAACATAGAATTGAGCCGAACAGAAAAAACTTTATGTCCACGTAACACGAGCGAAAAAACAAACGTCGGATTTAAACTACTAATGCGCATAGTCGTTCACTCTTATATAAGGCTAAGTATAGAAGATGAGGGATTTGAAATTATAATCATATATGACCGATTATGTAGTTATTTTTTCTTTACGCATGACAATAGCATCCAGATAGTTATCATTTAAATAATTTTGTAAAAAAAATGTGGTTTACGCCATCTTTGCGCCAATAGACTAATTTATTATTATTATATTTGGAAAAAAACATAATTTAGTTTATGACATACTGTTTTGTGTATGTGTGTAACTACTTACAGTACTTGGTATTGATAATGTAAATATATAAATTAAAAAATAAAAGCATAGACAAAGTTTTTTCTAACTGCCTCGAGCCGTTTTTTTAACCAGTGTAGTAACTTCCTTAAGATTAGTACAATATGATTCTATGTTAGAAAGCACAATACACCACATTGAAAACAAATTAAATTAAATTAACACATACCTTTGTCCCCAACTTGCACGGTGAGTGAATAGAAAAATATATATTAATACAAGCAATGTAGCACTATTTTCTAAAGTCCAAGTTTCGGAGCTACACGAATTTTACGGAAGCTGGCGATTACATTGATAAGCTACTTCATATTTACGTCATACATATAATCACGGCTTTGGATTTTGAGGAAGGCAGAGACAATGATCGCCATCTAGACTTTACATATTTCTGCCGCCAAGCGGTAAAGTGAGCATTACTGCGCTGCAGTTTTGAAGAGTAAAAGTGCTCGTGAAATTATATGCATATGGAATTTGCCAAATTATGTCTCAGAATGATGGGCGCCCTGACAGCGCCCCTCACATAATTGCGATTTAAAGCTCTGAGTGGCACTGCCTAGTGTTCCCTCCAATTAACACTACGCCAACTTTATTTTTTGGTCAGTTTCTGTTATTTTTGTAAACAATCACATTTTAACTAATATTATGCTCCCCGAATTTTGTGAAAAAAAAAAGAAACAAAAACCAAAATAAAAACAGAGCAGGTCCAGAAATTAAATTGGCGTTCATTGGAGTGTCGCTACCCATCAGACGTAAGATTTGTCAGTCCCGGGTTCGATACCCGGTAGAAACGATTCGGGAAATGCGCTTTTCTAAATTAGTTTAGTTGCTTTGGTAACATCTCCGCCAACCTCAGTGGGACACAAGCGTGGCAGTATGCATATTTATACACTCCTTAAACATTATAATTTTCTTATTTATCAATTAAGTATTCTCTAACTATTTAGATTTAAAGCTAATATTCGGTTAAAATTATGCAACATCTTTCTATAATTGAATCGTCGTATATTTGTATTGAACCCATCCTACAGTTAGGTGTCACAATTAAAATGCTACCTTCACAGTTTGGATGTAAGGTTAATTTTAAAATGACGTTTTGCCGGATTATTACAATCGCTTGTTTCTGTAAAACTCAAACTTGTCGGATACTTGGATTTCAGAAAATATACAATAGCACAAATTGTAAATGTATGATGGTGGATATTAAAAGTTAAAATTGGCCATTTGTTCCTGCCTGTACTTTGAGACTGTCTATTAATTAGTTAAGCTTAACATTGACATTTTATAAGTTCCAATACATAAGTATTAAAAAAAAATCTAACTAATACAAAGAAAATTCCTTCGATCTTACTGGAGTAGAACCAGGATATGTTCCCTTAACATGGCTACCGCTCGTCAAAGGAGCTATGGATCGAACGAGCAAATCTTAGGGCGTGTTCCCATTATGTCGTCGTTTTATTTATCATTGGACAACTGTCGCGACTAGCCTGTTCCCATGTCACGACTATCTGTCGTGACTGTGTCGTGGACTTTTTATCATTGAACGACAGTCATTTCTAGTTGTTTCCACTGGATCGTGACGACAATTTATCGTTTCACGGCAGCCGCGTTATCGTTTGCAAATATGAGACAACGATAATTTTTTTATGGTTCTAGCTCTTCCTATTGTCTTGACAGTCTGTCGTCGTAACGTCAAAAAAGGCGTCAACGACAGTTAATCGTGTTGTACTATATGTGAACAACTTCATTTAAATATACAAGCCACGACACTTAAATCTGCACGACCATCTGTGAGAACTTAAGAAAGTTTCTTCGCTCGGCCAGGTACCTTTACAGTTACCAGAAAACCGACGCAGATGTCGCTACATTAATTGCAATACTTTTATTGAATATCATGTTTTTACTACTGCTTTCAGATCGGAAAAATTTCTCTTTATGGTTCGAACTTTGTATAAATAAAAAATATACAATATACCTATCTTCAAATCGAAATATTGTTAAAAAATATAAAAACAATGGAATAACGAGTAAACCAAAATTCCAAAGTAGACCTACCTCCATATCGGTCAAGTAGAGCCATGATGACGCCGTTGGTCCAGCCGAATCCTGTCTGCAATTCGTATTCACCACCGCCGCCGACGCCACCGAATATCGTTGCGTCGTACTGTTGATTACAATATAAGGGAAACAATATTTCATACAGATGCATAAAACGGTATTTTGTAAATTAAATAATAAATATTTTAACAAATAAAGCATTTTATGTTATTTTAAGTAGCAGTAGAGTTCCTTGTGAAAGAGTTCGTCCAGGAAAGTACTGCCATCTTATCTATTTCTGCCGCCAAGCAGTAGCATTACTGTGTTCCGCCTTAGAAGGTTAAGGATGCTGGTGAAATTTTAGGCACAAGTCCCATTGTCAACTTATGCCTCAGGATGACGGGCGCA
>NW_020653743.1:3499560-3516466 GCF_003589595.1 Hyposmocoma kahamanoa | reverse complement strand
ACCTTTTCCAACATAGCTCGTTTTTTCTTCCACACTTCGAAATTGGACCTAACCCATTTAGTAGCGAGTTCTTGTCCCAATCTGGTCGCTTCTGCTATCCCGCTTTCTGCCAAGCCGGTCATCACTATGTACTGTAGTGGGGGCCACGCGTTTGGGTAATCCCATTGCTCTCCCGAGTGCTCGAATGTGGTAGGTATTCCGCCTTCAAAGATGTCCACCTAGACATTATAACATTTACATGTATCAACTTTGTTAAGTTTATTGAAATATTTAGTAAGTTCCTCAATAAAACGTGACTGCAAAGGGGATTATAGTAAATTGTACAGCATTCTTAAAATATTACCTGCAGATTTGAAACCAAACTACCAAATCATAATTGATAATTATTTCAGTGACAAATTTAAAATACCGGTATATAACAAATATAGGACTAGGAGGGTTCGTGAAGGAAAGTTTGTGCAACCTCGGACTGTCAATTATTACGGACAAAGGCTAAACAAATATCTGGTACCACATATTTTTAATAATATAGGTTTCCTTAGGAAAAATCCAGTAAGTAGTGTTCTAATTTTAAAATCTAAATTAAAAAATATATTATTAGGATAGTTAGTAGAAGTTAAGTCTAAGTTTAGTTATATTAATTATATTAGTTGTTTGTTGTTTTTATTGTGCGCTATTAATTCATTAATTAAGAATTAACATATAATGTGTGAGAGCGTGCTCGCCAACAAACTGTTTCCAGTTTGACGGGAGATGTACTGTTGTAAATGTATAAACTTTTTTTGAATAAATGAATTAAAAACTCAGTAGGAGAACGGCTTTATTAAATAAAAAAAATAAAAAAATGTTTTTAAAACTGGATTTACTTTTGTCTGACGTGTCGTGTCGTGATGCGTCAGAACGGTATCACGTCGAGGATAGTACAATACGCGTCTGTAGCATTGGTGGAGGGCGCATATGTGCACTAAACCATATTTTACGGGAGAGGGATTTAACGTTATTACTTTGTTATATCAATGGCTACGATTTTCATTTTTGCATAGTAAGCATTAATTTATATTGAGTTCTTAGGTTTTCACGATTGTTACACATAGGAAATGTAACAATTTTTCCGGATTTAAATCGCGTTTATTTGTTTTTCAAACAACCAACGTTTCGGGCCCTTTACAGGTCCCATGGTCACGGTTGACTGAGGTGGTACAGTCATCAACCAGTTATGTCTAATATTAATGCAAACCACCCTATTTTTTTCACTATACTTACAAAAGTTATTAATTAAATACCTTATTTTTAATTTAACAAAGAACATTCCAATTTGCGCTACATACGTTTTACAAATTATTTTATTTTAACAATTTGAATTTTTATTAAGTTACATTTATTATTATTATTTGTGTTAACAATTATGACAAAAACTATGTTTTTAATTTCACAAGGGCCATTTATGATGGAGACTTTCTGAAGATAAAATTTTTTCAAAATTTGCTATTTACGAGGCTTAAAACTATTGTGAAACAAAAACCTTTATACTAAAGGTTATATTATACAACTTCTGTGTACTTGGATGACAAAAATCCGTGGTAGTGACCCGTTTAGTTCTTTCAGTTATTCGCGATCTAGGATGTTAAATTAAATATTGTAATGATAAATGTATTCAAATGCTTATTTACAAAGAGCAACTCCAAGAGTTTCTTGCTCATTCTTCTCTGGGGAATCTGCCTTACGAAAAAGCAGTAGAGTTTAATCAGTATGACGGTTTCAAGTGTAATTTGCTTACCTACGAAACAAAGACTTTGATACGATTATAGGAAGAATTGAAAAAGTTTCTTCATGTAAACTTTCGTGGTTATAGCTCAACGTGGGCGACAATCGCCTCGCCATTGACCATTGAAAGTCTATGTAAACAGAACAATATCGCAGTAATACGATCCAAGTCGATTTCGTCGCCTTAGGTGAGAGTGAGAACCTCGCATACCCGTTTTCACATAGTTCATTGTTACAGATTTTTGTTGAAGAAAAACAGAATAAACTTCTTAGTCAAATATATTATTAAAGCAATATAGTAATTAAAAGTTATTTAATTAAATTAATTAAAATGCTAACTACAAACATTATTGCGTTTACTACATTTTACACCATATTTTTATCTTCGTCTTGAAAAACCACATACGAGGTGACGATTTGTACTATATTCGTAAGAAGTTGAAAAAATGGCACACCAGAAAGTGTTTATATTAACTTCTGGGTTTTGGCGCTGTTTATCGTGGGAAACTTGTGATATGTTTTTTTAATAATTAATCTATGTCGTTTGGATTTAAGTACTTAATAATATTTTAAATAGGTAGTTCGAAATGTTGTCTATTAGCTGAAAATATTATCATGCATTTAGAACCATTTTCAAAAATTTAATTATAATTTTACGGTAAGCAACTACGTAATGTTAATTACTTAAAAGTATACTATTGAAATAATTTTTTATTAATATACGTTTTAATAAGGGTCCTTTATGGCGAATTCGATTATCCATTTCCAATTAAAATGAAAAACTTTCAAATTCCGTTCCGTTGCATTTTTAAAAGACATAGTTCTAAATGCAGTGTACGTATGTATGGACTTACACAAATTTACAATTCAAATGAGCCTGTGCACTATTGCATAAGAGTAACCAACATTCAGTCGATTGCATTTTGTGCAATGAACTGTCATTTTACTCTATTTTCAATAATCTCAGTACAGAGTACTAAAAAAACCGACCTCAAAAGTACGTGGAATTCTACTCAAAGTATATTGAGAGAAACACGCCTTGAATTGGAGAAATAGCAAAATCAACCATTAAAGTAATTGCTCCTATATTAAAGTTAGGCGCTATTTATAAAAATGATTCTTCATGCGTAAACAGCCACCCTTCGAGGTGGATGATTTTCTTCAAAATGAAATGGGACCACTATGGAAGTACCCCCTTTCCAACAAAAAAGAATCATGAAAATCGGTTCACAAATACCGGAATTATCGCGTAACATACATACAAAAAAAAAGAACATATAGTCGAATTGAGAACCTCCTCCTTTTTTGAAGTCGGTTAAAAAATACAGACTATAGTGTCATGTCATTAGAAGAAACTAGACAACACTAGACAGTAGGAGCTAGATAGTACCTCTTAATAGTCTATACTACCTCAGCTCGAATTATAATTTTTCCCGTACTAATACGGTTCATTTTGCTTGGGTCGACCGACAGGGACACTTTATTTCAGAATTAATTTTTTTACCAACATTATTAAAGCCATTTGAAAAATGTGTATCGTATACTTACTTATACGTGTTCTATATAGGTCAGTTGATAAAAAAATATGATTGGTATATGTAAAGTATCCATTACAGCGGTTTTCTTGTAACATTTCGAGGTGAGTTTGTGCTTTTTTCTAAAGTGGAAATTTTTAAGACCCAATTTGACTATATATTTTTTCAAAATGACTGCTTCAACACTTTCACTGTTGTGCGGAATCAACCAAAAACATTTGAGGTTGTATAGACACTTAACAAAAAAAATCTGGTCACGTACCTTGACTTTATCCAAATAGTTGACAACTCTGGGCACGTAGTAGTCTTTCCGGGTTTTGTCGTAACCTCCTGTCCAAAGAGGAGCCACATTCGATGGATAGAAATAGTCTCTCCGACGGCCTGACTCTAGACTAAAATCCAGCCACGTGCCCACGTCCTCATGCCAGAGCACCTGAAGGACGAAATTGAAAAATTAGTTGAGACTTTTCGTGAAATAGCTCCACTAGTTTTGTTATGATTATGAATACAAAAGATCGAAAACATACAAAAATTTCTTCGACCCGGTGGGTCTTGAACCCACGACCGTGCTACACCGTAGCATTGCTCTTACCAACTGAGCTACAGGTCAAGTTACTGAGCTGTCGAAATTCTAATATGTATTTTTGTTAAAGATTTTTTATAATAATGACTTTTAAACTTTTTTTTTAAGTTATGTTTACACAAAAAAAGTCCATTTGATCGAAAAGCGACATCTACGTCTGTTCTGACACTATAAAGGTATCGGCTGGGGTGAGAAGGTTTTTCAACAATCTCTCACTAGATGTCACAAACGGCGACGAATGTCGATCCACCATACAGTCTCTTCATTATATTTAGGTGAAAGCCAAAAAAACGCTACAAAAAAAAACAAAGAGCTATAATAGAACTGGCCAAGTACCGCTTATATTTTAACCAATCATTTTTTACAATTAAGATTTACAATCCTTGTGCAAGATTTTTAAACCAATTTAACCAATCAGGAGGTAGTTAGTACCTTTGAGTAGCGTCCTAATTCATATTGCAATTAGTAAAAGTACGACGTTCTTTTTTGAAACTACTTATTGTTCTGTGTACAGTACTCTAATATTCATTAAAGTTCTATATACAGAACTTAAATTACATTTTTCAGCTCAAAGGCGAGTACCATCGCGCCTAACTTATCCTCTACCAAAAACAGTTTAACTAAACTGGACTTACCTCTTCAATAGCCTGCATAAGTCTGGCATGAACACTCCTGTAATATTCTGCTTTGTCCACGTTGCCAAGTTTTGTGTGAAATTCGGCCATCAGTTCTGCGTTCCAACACACTATGGCGTTCAGGTCCACTGGTATTATTGACCTGGTCTTCAGATTTGTTAGGTTACCTGGGATAAACAAAAATGTGTTAAATAGTGTATGCAATTTTCTTCGGTCGAGTGTCGAACACTCAACAACTTTTGTGGATGCTTATGTTTGGTATTGGATTTGGGATAGTAATTTCGAACAAAACCAGAAATAGAGTCGAAAAGTCATTTAATTTGTTTGAAAACTATTCTGCCATATCGTTACTGTGACAACTGCGCTCCGATTGGCTAGCCCGAGTTCGAAACAATTGACGGGTGTCGTCAACTGTTTCACTTCAAATCGACCAGTTAACTTGAGCTTTGCTATAATGGACGAAAATTGCAAAATTACATATTTCATATTTAATTACCGATGAAATGTGATTCCGTTTGTTTTGTAATTAGATGTTTTGCTGTTTTTCCCACACCACCGAATAGAACAGCACGGCATTGTTAGAGATATTATCTTTATTACAATAAATTCAGAATATTTTTTGGAATATACGGAGACGTACACACAGGTCAGTAGTTGGCCTGTCTATATTTCAGTACAAACGGGAGTTGATATTCATAAGAGCTGTATCGCTTAAGTGTTACCAGGAATATATGGCCCTTATTTCGTCTCTATTTCTGGTTATATACTCGATGATTGTATTAAGCCGTCAACCGTTCTAGATGCAAACGGTGTCCCTAACAATTTTGACAACTGTATCGTTGTGCTGCCACAAGGTATGTTTTCATCCTCCATAAAAAAAATATATTTCAAAAAATTAGTTGTAAACTTACAAAGATATTTTTACTATGTTGAAAAAAATCATGTTCAGAGGAAAGCTAAATGATGTGTAAATAAAGTGATTTTAATATTCAAAGCTGTCTGAGTTTGTTGACCCGTAAATTTATTTTTCATGGTGCTGTGTCGTATATCGTTAACTATTTAGGTAAATTTAAATTATAGTCACACATCAAACAAACTGTCTATGCATTTTGCACACTTAATAATAAATTGTCGAAATGGATAAGTCATTTTTGATATTTGTGCCAAATAAGTCATGGTGCTGGTGCCAAATATGATAAAATTCTATTTGATATACAAACGAGCTATTCATTAGACGTCCGAAATTACTTTTACCCGAAGTAACGTTAGCTTGAATTCTCATAATACCGAAACCGAAACCGTTATTATTTCTGGGTATTTTGTATGCTTACAAAACAGACATAACCTTACAAAATCTCTTCTTTTCTACGGCAAATACTATTGGAATAAAACAAAAATTAAAATTCTACTTTCGAAAATTCGAACGAACGTTATTTCGGGCAAATGTAATTTCGGACTTGTGATAGGTAAGCGAAAAACGACATATTAGTTTCATTTCGTACATTATTTAATTTTATTTTGAATTTCGTCGCTTTATCAGTGAGTGTGCCATATCTATGTATGTATATCAGTGGCGAAGGTTCATAATAACCAATGCTCATTTTGTAAATTGTATGCGTAAATAGGAATATGTTCTTTGTTAAATTAAACTTTTGTAACTATATTTCTAAAAAGGGTGAGCGTAAGTACAATATCAGCCGCAGAGCCAGTCGTTCAATGCTGCCCATAATCAGAACTAACTACGGCAAGAAGTCGATAAGTATTGAGGGAGTGCAAATCTTTGACAAACTGCCCTCAAATGTAAAATGCGGAGTCATTTAGTTCATTTAAATCAAAATTGTATAAACATATTGTTCACGACCATTCGCTGCTGAAAAAAAGATTAAATTTGTACAATAATAATGTAAATTCGTAAACAGTTGTATTTTTTTTATATTTGTAAAATTGGCACACTACGTCTCTCGCTCCGATTAGTTTTCCTCTAATTCTAAGGTTGTCTGGAAGAGATCGCTCTAGCGATAAGACCGCCTTTGCCCACGTTAGTTTTAAGTTGTTTATGTACTATTCTTGTTCTTGTGTGTAAGCAATAAAGTGTTTATCTATCTATCTATCTATTTCATTGTGTAGTTCGTACCACGGCTTTGACTGCAATATTGTTAATTTACTGATTAGTTTTTAAGTTCTCATGTAAGTGACAATTGTCTTAACGAGAATAAAGTATCTTTGAACTCAAAGGGTGGTTTGTATTAATATTAGACATAACCGGTTTGCGACTTTACAATCTGAGTCAGGGGGTCTACACTCGATCTCCGTCCGACATCCGTCCGAAACAGTTACTGTCAAATAAGTAATATTCGACAAAATTAAAAGACAAGTATCCAGTATGAAGCTTCATTCGCATCACGCGTCTTATCATTTGGTCGAGTATTGCTTATTTGGCAGTAATTGTTTCGGACGGATGTCGGACGGAGATCGAGAGTAGGCCCCCAGTCGTGACCAGGGGCTTGTAAAGTTGTTTTCTTTTCTTACAATACTAAGTGATGGGGCGAACACGTCATTGGTGGTAAGCGACACGCAAGCGACGTGACAGTCGCAGTGACTCTCAGAGCTTAAGTCGCAAAGATCTGAGCGGTACTGCCATTGCGCACGACCCCCTGAGTAATAAGTTGAAACGTCCCATGTGCTTGTAATTTCACCAGCACCCTTAACCCTTCAAAACGGAAACACAGTAATGCATATTATATTTACATTAGATAATTATTGTAGTAATGAATTTAAAATACCAGTTTCCAATAAATATAAGACCAAAAGAGCTAGTGAAAATAAGTTCGTGCAACCTAGGGCTATGAATTACCATGGGCGGAGGCTACATAAATATGTAGTACCTCATATAATGATATGGGGTTCTTAAGAAAAAGCCCTACAATTAGTAAGCAAATTATAAAAGTTAAAATAAAAAAGGCGCTATTGAATGAAAAATTTGATTTGAGAACTTGCGTTTCTTATATATTATGTTAATTGTTATTGTTGGTTTGTTAAATAAGTAAGTTTGACCTACATGAGAAGTACCTTCTCACTGCTATTTAACCATTAACTATAACTTTAATTGTGGCGTGTTCGCCAACAAACTGTTTCCAGTTTGGCGGGAGATAGACTTGTGTAAAACTTGTGTGTGTGTGACTTGTGTATACTTTTTGAAAAATAAATAAATAAAAAAAAACTGTTTAGCGGCAGAAATAGGTAAGGTTCGGTAGCAGTGCTTCCCTGGATGCACTCTTTCACAAAGAGGTCTACTGCCACTAAACTGACTGTATGTATAAATATAAGGTTATGTTCTAGAAAGCTATTGGCATATCCACCCATCGCCACTGATATACATTTCAATTTCTAATAGCAAAAAGTGTTAAATACAATCTCAACTAAAAAAAAAAACAAGTATCTACTTTCTATAAAACCATATTCAATGAATTGTGGAGACGCGGAAAACAAAAAAAAATCGGTTTTGTGTTCTCCGTTTTTCGTACCTATATGCATTTGGAATCAATGGTCTATGCAATCATCTAATGCTCTCTCTCTTTCTAATATAATGATCATGGAAGTGAATAAATCCAACACAGAGTTTAAAAAAAAAACCATGGAATATTTAAAATATTCACATATATCTGTGCCGTAGTGTTTGGACATAGTTTCATCGGGCTCTTTTAAAGACGGGACTGGAAAAAGAAACAAAGAAAAGGAAAATAAACAAAAGTAAAAAAAAGAGATAACAGAGAAAAGAAAATAATTAAAGTTCACATTTAAATTGTAGCAGTAGTTAATTTCTCGATTGTATTGTTTTCGAGGCTTGTTACGTTCAATATGATTTTCTGGTATGTAATCCAACAGTCAGACAATTAAGCAGGACTTTGGCTCTCTTTTCTATCCATAGCCAAGCTTTATGTCTATGCAATAAGAGTGAAAAACGTATGCCTTTCATCTCAACTCGGCCGGAGTTTTCTCTAAGAAGGTATTCTGTTTTGGTAGGTATTATTTTGCTACTTCGGATTAATATTTCAACGCAGACTTATTTGTTTTTTTTTATTATGATATCAAGAACGGAAGAAAAAAAAACAATGGAGTGCTTTACTCCTCGATTACTATCTGCCATTGTCGCCAAAACTCACACATTCTCAATTTGAAACACTACAAAATCTTGATATTGAAAGGTCGTAGTTTCAAATTTAAAAAGAAATAACAAATTCTGGATTGTTAATTTCAATGTTCAATGCCATCAATACCTATTATTGCAAATTACGACGTTTTTATATTATATTGAAATTTCAATCAATGTACTGCCATCTAGCGGTTAATTGCTGAACGACGACGAATTGGAGTTATTACTTTAGTTCTCCAAAAAAGAAACGACCTTATTGCAGGGGTTATAACACAGAACAGAAAATACAGTAGAAGTGGCTAGTTAACCTCATACGCGTTAATAATAAAATACCTCGTTGTGCTGTTGTGGAGTGCAAAAATAATAGCGGCACCAAAAATGTTACCCGTGGTGGAATTACATATCATCGGTAAGTCAGTTCAGTAAGAAACGAAAATAAACACAATCTCAATGCAGTATGGTCGAATTTTTGTCTTTTGGAGAAGTAAGAAAACATCTTCAACTTTCCACGCTAGTAGCAAAAAAAACTTTCGGATTTAGAGAGAGAATGTGTCGATAAAATTATCGATACTGTTGATATTGCCTTTATTCAAGTTTTAAATTTGCAATAGGCACAATCGTTGATGACATCGTCATTTACTTGCAAAATATGATGCGAAAGTATCATTATGATGAAAGTATCATTATTATTTTGAAATATACCTTGGTAATCTTTACAGATTCCAGCAAGATCCTTTTCGAAAAGAAAACTGGATAGAAGCTAATGGACGACGAAACTGGATGCCGAATATACCAAATTGCAAATTGTCAAAAACTTTGGTGGGAATAACTTTCAAAAAGAAGTTATAATGAAAATTTTGTGACAGTTTGTTGGAACAAATATCTTCGATACCATTTCCAGCCATCAACTGGGAGAGTATCCGACCTCTAATCATATAACTGATTTCATAAAAGCTGTAATTGCACGCTACCTTAATATCCGCATACATCATTTACTAAAACTAAAATTAAAATTATATAAAAGGCAACTGTTAAATAAGTACGTTATCTTTCATTTCTATCCTCTGTAAAGAAACTATCAACATCATATTATTATACGATTTTATCAATTTTTTTACTTTGAATTTTTTTGAGTATGATATCCAACCATTGAACCATTTATCACATCCATTACAACATTAACAACATAACTATGCCAACAGATCCAAACAAATTCTTTATATCTCTCATGTCGTGTGATGAATGATGTTATAGTTAGTTCATGTTTTGTAAATTATTTTAATTTTCCCCTAAACTATGCTACTAAATAGCATTTTGTTCGTATACATAGCAAATCGTATCTTGATAATAATTGCTATACATATAATAAAATGCAATGTACTGCTTTGTAAATATTAATATATTGAGTCTTCCTATTAAGGCCTTGGCTCTGCCTTGTAATTAGTGGTGATTACATAGATGAGTCAATGCTCGCAGTGATGAGGGAGATGCATAGGCCCTGAATGAAGCCACCCTGATAATAATAATAATCAAAAGAGAGTCGGGAGAGGCGAGAGTTTAAAATAGATATAATAATAATTCCTATTAAGTACACGTAAGGACTTGTCTCGTAATTTTCTTTTTATTTCCAACATAATAAACGCTAGTCTATACCGAAGTAAACGGAAACAAACCAAAGCGCGATATATACAGAAAAAAATTCCGTTAATGTTATTATCGCTTATCGATAACACAAGAATTCCGCTGTGCGCATCACTAGTACCAGCGAAAGGTCCTCTGTTGTCGAGGAGATACTACTTTCTATTCGTTCAGATGTTAGTCATTCGTCGTTGTCCAGCTATTGGCCGCAAGATGGCAGCACTTTGTATAAAATTTCAATAAAATCAAAACGTCGTAATTTGCAAAGAAGGTCTTACACTTTCAATGATATAAGAACTGGGTAAAGTTTAAATTATATTAACAGTCCAGGACTTGTTACGTCTTTTTAAATTAGGAACTACGACCAATCAAGATTACATAGTGTTTATCATTTGTTTGTGTGCGTTTTGGCGACCGCGGTTCTGATAGTAATGGAGGCTTATGGGACTTCCATTGTTTTTTTTCTTCCGTGGATTATAAGCTTTACTATCGTTTCTAGTAAAAACATTTCGATGAAAAGAAAATTAATAATTTTGTTAAAATAAGACAATTCGATGATATGAAATACTGAATAATAATAATAAATAAATAATATTTTTGGTGCAGCTGTCATTTTTGCACTCCAAAAGAGCACAATAAGAAATTTTTTCAGGATTTTAGAGAATTAGCAAAAACCGAAAATGGCGGTCTGAGTTCAGGTAGGTCTTTCGAGACCTATAGTTGGCACGCGTCAGACGCTAACTAACCACTTCTACTGTATTTGTTGTTCTGTGATATCAAGTGATGGAACGAATAAATCGTGCGCCTGGTGGTAAGCGACACGCCAGTCCACAACAGTTGCAGCGCAACTTAAAACTTTTAAAAGATCTGAGAAGCAGTAGCAGAAATAGATAAGGCGGCAGTTCCCTAGACGAACTCTTTCATAAGGACTTCTATTGCTACTAAAGCGGTCAAATAACTAATAAGTGTGTACCTTTATTAGTTCCATTGAGAATAAACCATCTTGTGGAGAAGTCCCACCCGGATTCCGCCGCTGCTTTCAATTCCGCGTACAACTCTTCTTTCTTCTCAGGTGTGTCAAAATGTCTGGAGAAATAACTAAATGATTGCTTAATTTTATTTGACCTTTTTTATGGTAATTTGAGCTCGTAGACATTCACATACATTTATTGACGTAAAACATACCGTCCCCGTACACCACGAATAAACATTACTTACAATTTTGACGGAAAAACATATTTGAAATTCTGTACATGCATTTTTTCGATGATAAAAAACTTAACGAAAAGTTTAAAAGAATTATCCTATATAATGATTCGAAAAATAATAACAACCTCTCAGGACTATATTACTAACATCATAAACAACAACTTTTCTTCCATGACTTTTACAAAACATAATAAATTTACCAAAAATATTTGGTTGTAATGTAGGTAGTTCAATCGTGCAAGCGTCTTTCTCGACGACCCCTACCTCCGACTCTTTAGTTACTGAACAGAGTTATCACTGTTTAAATAGTCTTATTTTTGATGTTATAAATGTAATCCTCCGAGGTTGTCAGTATGTTACAAAAAACCATAACGCTCAATTTACATTGAGGGGATAATGGAATTGAAGCGACAATTTTGCCTCGCTGCACAAGAAGGCGCACGCGATCGCGGGAATCCTCGAACAATTGCGAGCTTTCTCGCTACTGCGCCTTGAGGCTGTAGTATTACGACGACGTTTGACTTCCCGCGGATACACCAGGCATCGTCGACGACGGCTGTAGAATTCTTGCGAATGCGCGAACATTCTCGAGAATGCGCGAGAATTCCGCGGAAGACGCACGACGTGATTTTTGGCTCGTATCTTGTTTGTACGTTTCACAATTGACCATAAAGTTAATTACGATATCGTTACAAAAATCGCGCCGCAATATAAATTGAGCCCAAGTGACTTTTTTTTAAGAAAATTAAATATTTTTACGCCAAAAACATAAATATGAGATTTGGTTGATGACTTATCTCAGTCAGCCGTGACTATGGGACCTGTATCGGACCCGAAAAGTGATTTAGATCCGAAAGAAAAATAAAGTTTCATTTGCAATGATTAACAATTATGAAAAAAACCTAAGAATATTAAATCCAAATTTATTTGTTTCTTTGTGATACACAAGTTATACAGGTATTTCAATAATGCATTTTGAAGCACTATGATTCTCCTTGCGGCATGCAAATTTTTATAATTTTTATGTACTCATGCAATAATTTTTACACTATATTCATGCAGCCAAATAAAACGCCACTGACAAAAAAATAGTCTGTGTGTAGTTTAAGAAACAAATAATATCTCAATTTTATAAAAATAATCTTCAATATTGTTTAAAATATTATATCATTGACGTAATTAAATAATATTCTTGTTAATTGTACACGATTATTGAAATTCCTAATTTCAGCCGAAAGATTATTGCTGACCTTCGAAGTCATTACAATTATTCTTCCAAGGAGAGCCGGAACAAAGAAAATGACATTTCTTGTTCCATATTGTGATGTAAATAAAGTGGAGTCCCGATAGTCCGAATTTCGGAAAGCCAAAGTCCACTGAATCCAAAATTAACCGAATATATTTGACGTAAAGTTAGAACAACTACTTCTTACTTATTTTTCATTTACTTTAAGTCCTCTTAATCCGAAAACAATCGAAAAAATTTAACGGACCGTTAGAACAAATACTTCTTGCTTAGTTTAGGCATCGCAAATACACTATTAGAGTTCTAAGATTTAATTATATAGCTTTATGTTGATTGCATAATAATTAAGGTTCTTTTGTTTTCATTCTTTTTTTTCTTAGTTTATTTTATAAAGTTTTATAGTTTTCTCTACTATAGTTTTTTTTTAACATCCAATACTGTATTAGACACGTTTTGCTCTTTCATATTTAATAGATAGATATTATAAAAATAAATTATGTAATCATATAAGTTTATTTTTAAAATCAGCCGTGAATATTGGACACGTGAATAATCCGAAACGTTATATTGTTTGAAAAACAAACATACGCGATTCATATCCGAAAAAGATAGTTTCATTTCCAATTATTTTCGCTTAATACGCAGAACCCGTTAATCCGAAAACAGTCTGATTTCAATTATTTCGGATTATCAGGACTCCACTATGATTATTTTCTGTCAAAATTGTAAGTTACGCCCGCTAGTAAGTACAAAAGACGATGTTATGTCACTGTCCATGTCTACGTGCTACACACATGAATACCGACGCCTCGTGGTTATTTTTAATGAATGAATGAAGTATTAAAAAAAACAAACAATGACCACACATAACAGTAATTTAGTATATCAGTATAAGCTAATGAATGTACTATCAATAAAGTCGAAGGCTTTTCAATCCCAAAACAATATTGTTATCTTTTGTTTTTTTTGTGTGATCCTTGGTGTAATAAAGTCATGTCTGCAAAATGACAATTTTTCAATCGGGAGACTTGAGGCCTCTTGCCTAGCAGTGGGATATAAGCAAGTATTAGAAAAATAGTAAAAAATAAGGAAAAACGAACTTCCACTATGTTCTTCATAAAGTACAAGGGAATTGTAATGTGTTTCTTTATAAAGGACATTACCTATTTTTATATATTTTGAGCTGTTAGTTATTTTTAATTAAAAATGAAATAAATTTCATAAATACACTTCCACATTTATTAAAAAAAATCGAATTCAACCAAAATTAAACATTCTTCCTTAAAAGTGACAGATGACGTCCCGTGTTATTTTTTTTGTGGATCCTACATTCTCAAGAGAAGTCATTAATTTACTTTAGTGTTGCCATTTTAAACGCGGGTTCTCAGAACAGATGTAAGGTAGGAAGTTAAAGATTCTACGAAGAAAATTAATCGATAACTTTTAATGTAACAGTTATAAAATTTCACATATACATAATTCGTTTAAAGTAGTTAAGTAATAATAAAAATAATTTTACGAGTTTCATTTGATAAAGGCACATTAGACGTATGAATAACATGTGTTGTTGACATGTGGCTTTATTATACCAAGGGCACGGTTTATTTACAAAAATAAAATGACCTAGCCCTTGAATGCATTGAGTGACAAACGGCTGCCCGCTACTGGTCGCCCCGTGCAAAATAGCCCACAAGGTTGTTAAACGTCGACTTTGCAGACAGTACAGCAGGTTGCCTTATTGCTAAGTAACAATTTGAGATGCAAAGGTGATGCTTGCAACACCTTGTAATAAAAGTATTTGAAATAAATACTATTAATTAACGCGAAACCTCTAAATGCGATAATAATGATGAAACATATTTTTAACCGACTTCAATCGATTTAAGGAGGTTCTCAATTCGACTGTAGGTTTGTGTGTGTACGGCTACGCAATTACTACATTTACATTAGTGAACCGATTTTGATTATTACTTTTTGTTGGAAAGAGGGTGGTGCCTCAGTGTTAATCCTATTTAAATTTGAATAAAATATTCCACCTCTAAAGGTGGCATACTAGGGGATGAATCCGGTTTCGCGTACTTTCCGGTCACCATTTCTATAAAACTTGGCAAATAGGTGAAATTCCACGAACTTTAGAAGTCGGTTTTTGTTTATAAAAAAGTTACATTCAACCATTTTAATTATATTGTGTTGAAAACACGCCACCTGACGGCGGCGGCGAGGGATGCGCCCCTACGGTAACCAGCGCAATGACATCACAAGATGATTTTCCTATGATCCGCGGGGGTAACGAGCGATAGCTGCAATACCAACCACTCTCGTCTACAACGCGATACATCACGTCTTTCATTCATTCGATCAAAAGTCATAATAAGATGTAAACGATCGAACGATCGAGACACTATTCAGGACCAATTTAAAAAGTTAATTCCCAGCCGGGAATTGAAACCGAGAACTCGTCATTCAACGCTTACAGCGCAAACGGTTGGGCCACCGAGGTCGTCAACTATAAGGCCCTTTATTAAGGCTAAAGGGTTATTAACTCGAGGGTGAGACAGTGTTGTGTGTTGCCATTTTTATTATAGAGAAAATATCACATAATAAACCTTAAGTGTTAATCTGACAACGCTATTAGATCCGTAATGTTTAATAAAAAGAAAATCGGTTAACTGTTTGCAACTTGTATTATGCGTATGTATTATGAAGGTTACTTTGTGTATTATTAAGTTTTTACTTGTCTAAAACTGTCTATCTATAATATAGTTATTATCTGTTATCTGCATAAAAGTTCTTATCTGTTTAAAAAGTTTCTATCTGTCTTATAAAGTTTAAAAGTTTCTATCTCTATACTATAATCAGTTTCCATTTAAGGGAGTATTAAAATGGTGAATATTAATTAACGCGTTATCGTCTTGAGTCGATTCGGAAAAACTTAAAGTTTAAGCAATGACAGAGAAAACCCGCAACATCATTTTCGCTATTATTACATGGATATAAAGCTGTTTCTGGCGGGCTTAATATGATTCCGTGTCGATGAGTTCGGTGGCTCCCTAATTAAGTTTATAGTTGCAGTTGACGTAATTGTGATAGCGTGGTAGAGTCTGGCCTGTATCGCAGAGGACGACACAACAATGACACGTCGTTAATAAATATTATACATAGTGGTTAAAAACAATGTGCTAAAGTGTCAGTGTAACTTACTTGGCGCAATCGACGTCTTCTTTATAACTCTCAGGTCGGGGTCCTTGCGACATATCCGTGTACCTTAATAGTTTGTAGCTGCGGAACAAAGGAAGTAAGTAATTAATGAATATTTAAAAAGAACAATTAATTGGAAATGAAACTAATTTTTCCGATTTAAATCGCGTATATTTGTTTATTCAAACAAACCAACGTTTCGGGTCCTTTACAAGCTTGCCTGTGAATACGGTCTCTCTTATATTGGACAAACGAAGCGAAGTATTCGTACCCGCGACAAAGGACATATAACTGCTGTTAAACATCGTCGCATAAACAAGTCTGTCTGTGAGCATGTCATGGATAAACTTACACATTCAATAAAGTTTGACAAACCGCTGGTCCTTGCAAAAGAAGTCCGTTATCTACCCAGGATGCTGCGAGAGGCCATTGAAATTAAAAAACATCCTACTTTCAACAGGGACCTGGGATCCAGTATTTCTTCCGATGAAAAATCCCAAACAGACATAAGACTGCAGTACTAATTAAATGTTTTAATTTATTCTAATTTCTTTTATAAATTAATAATAAATTTAACTTAATAAAAATTCATATGGTTAAATAAAATAATTTTTTATATTTAAAATATTGGAATGAGTCTTTGAAAATTTTAAAATAAGGTATTTAATTAATAACTTTTGTAATCATAGTGGAAATATAGGGTGGTTTGTATTAATATTAGACATAACTGGTTGATGACTGTACCACCTCAGTCAACCATGGCCATGGGATCTGCAAAGGGCCCGAAACGTCGGTTTGTTTGAAAAAACAAATACACGAGATTTGAATCCGGAAAAGTAGTTTCATTTCCTATGCGTAACAATCGCGAAAACCTAAGAACTCGATATAACAATCAATTGCTTTAATTGATTAAAATTACCATTATTACTTAATAATAAAATAAAA
>NW_020653743.1:3447178-3469560 GCF_003589595.1 Hyposmocoma kahamanoa | reverse complement strand
ACAAATAAACGATATAAAAAAGTACAATTATTATAAAACTACTAAACACAATCCAGATGAAATACAATACTCACTCTAAAAGGGCCTATGTATCTATATAGTACATAGGTTCTCAAACTTTTTGGCTTACCACTTAAGCAAGAAAAAAATTTAAAACACGTCTTTTTATTTAAATAAAAAATCACAAAGCAAAAAAAATACACCATATAATGTAGTGTAGTTTATACAGAAGAATTTTTTTTAGTAGCAGTAGAGCTCCTTGTGAAAGAATTCGTCCAGGGAAGTACTGCCATCTACCTTGTCTATTTCTGCCGCCAAACAGTAATATCCATTACTGTTTTCCGGTTTTCAAGGGTAAGGGTACTGGTGAAATTACAGGCACATGAGACTTGTCGACTTATGTCTCAAGGGGACGGGCGCAGTGGCAGTGCCCTCAGATCTTTGCGATTTAAATATCTGAGTGGCACTACATAACAGTTGTATGGACAGGAGTGTAGCTTACCATCTGGCGCACGACTTGTTCGAAAAAAACTTTGGGAAACTATGATACAGTAGGTTTAAAGTGAGTATTTTAATAACCGATATATCATATTTAGTACAGATCAATTATTTCTTTGAGGACCAGATAGTGTTATCCCACTTTTTAATACGGCATAATTGTACTTTGGTAATTTTCTCCCGATTTTACCTTAAAGGGCTCTGAACTTAAAATGTCACTCATTTTCTACTTTATCACAGTGTGAAAAAAAATTGCCTGTTACTTTTAAAAATAAACGCATAAACAGGAAAACTAACATCATTTTATGCTGCGTATTATATGGAATGCGATTTCCAAGATTAGTTCAAACATGATAAAGAAACTTACCTAAGACAAGTAGGAGGCAAGCTGCTCCTGTCAGCTCCTACAGCCCCCACGAGCATCATCACAGCCAATAGAAACCAATTTTGCGGCATGTTCACTAAAATGGCACAACACTTTCACTTAACTAAACAACTTATCACTTGAAATAAATAGGAACTTAATTTAAAAAATATATCACTGTTTGTTTTAATTTTCACTAAAGGTTCTGGAAAATTCAATTATTTTTTTCTTTTTTTTTAACTCTTTTTACGTGTTAAGATAAGAGTTCAGGATTTTGAAATTCTTCCTCCGGAAAGGTCTAGATGACATTTTGGGAAGAATGGCGACGATTAATTTTACACTCGAAGAAATCTATCAGCTCTGCAGGGTGTTCCTGCAACAATAAAAATATACATAAATAAGGGGTCAAAGAGTTCAAAATCAACATTACATCAATGTGTTGGACTTCCAGAAAAAACAGGCCATTATAGTAATCTATCTGTTGGACTCAGGCCGTTCCAGAAAAACACAGGCCAAAATAGTAATCAATCTGTTGCACTCAGGCCATTCCAGAAAAAAACAGGCATACAATAATAATCGTTGGCTGACATGTTGACTATAACAATTACAGCTACAATCTAGATATTATTTACAGAGAGAAAGACTACTTTTTCTAATGGCTAATATGTATGGTAACTTCCGTCTATAAAGCAACGCGTATTTCCGTGTTACTAACATCTAAAATCTCCCATGCCTCTGAATGCACCTTATCCCTACCATTTAATCCGGAACAAAGTAATGTTGTAAATATAGATAGGATGGTAGTACCTATCGAGGTGGATACTAAACAGACACGAGATACCAGGAAAAGTTTAGTAAAAACAGTCTTGTCCTTTTTGCTATATAATATCAAAAAGCGAAATGATAAAGACAGTAAATCTCACACAAAGGTTATGGTTATTTTAACATGCTTCCAGGAAAAGCAAGTAAAAATTTAAAACTAAATACTACGTGTATTTAGTTTTAAACACACACAAAAAAAAGGTAAAATACACTGTGGTATGAATATTTTCTTCTTTTGCAATACTTCAATACAGTTTGTGTTTATCTAAATAACAACGAATTACATACATATGAAGAAAATAAAAACAACCTCCAAAGCCTTCGAGTCCAGTCAGAACCTAGGAATTTTTCTTTGCGTTTGTGCGATCTTTATATTAACAATAATACCATACTAGTGAAGTATTTTCACAAAGATGAATATCATTGTAGTAAAAACATCATGGTATTCAATAAAAATAAATATTAAAAAAGAAAATTTCCAGCCAAAGGTAGAAAACTTCATCGAGTCTGGCAACGTTTCCCGTTTGGATAGCAAAATTTATTGTTTAACGAAAGCAGCTGCCGGCTTTCCGGTTACAGATGCCTTCTGAGCCTAAAAGCTGGTGAGGACTTGAGCCTATCGTTCAAGGATTCAACATTTCCACCGCAAAAGACCCAAAGCCGTAGCACTGGCTCAGGTTGTCCTACTTGAGCCTTTTGAGGTTCTCGGCTGCTCTGTAGGTGGTACTCGTGTCCCACAGAAGCTATTGTGGGTTGTGGGCTGCTCAACATTTACACGCAAGCACGGGTCTAAATATACACAAGATTAAACCATGCAAAACTGTGACCTCAACAGAAACAACAAGCTGCCAAGACATAGTATAAAATTATCACACAAAATCGCCAAAACGTTTTCATGATAAATCACTTGCCATGAGCACTATGCCAAGTTTCAGACGAACAATACTAAAACATTTGTGAAAGTTCTTGCAAAATTATTATTATATAATGTGAACCACAAATGCGAAGAATATATTTAACCTTTTGTTATTGATACCAGAGGTGATAATAGTTTGGCACAATTTTAATTTTACAAACCGGATACCGATCATGTCCCAAAAATATTCAAAATACAGAACCGGGCTTTTCGACTTATATTAAATTTTGCTTTAAAACGAAAGTCCTACGTCGGATTTGAAAATTCAGACAATACAAAAATGCAGACAAAACTAAAATCCATTGAAGGCCACAAACAAATACAAACTTTCAACATCTTTAAATAACTTTTAGTCTCTGAATGATCAAATGAAATCCAAGAACTTTTCACAAGGAAATTCCCACGCAAGAAAAATAAAAACTGAAACTCACAAGTAAAATCTGACAAAGGTAAAATAATACTTTCTATAAACTTCTTTCAGAAAAACTTACTCTAGATGCCTTAGTACAACTAAGTCCGTAGAATTAGCACAGTCTCGATTGAACAGAACATTCCAGATGTAAAGTTGATGACAGACTGGTCTGTTTGGACGACAGCGTATGCGATACAATTTATAAGCTTCCTTTCTGTGTGAAGGTCACCGTTGGGACGTTTAAAGAGTGGAATAGTGCGAAGTCACCTGAAGCAATATATGGAAATAATATATTCTGTAAAGTTGTATCCTTGTTGCCCGAGAGCTAACGATAAATAAAATAGAGCACAATAGTAAACGACTATCTGCATCGTCTAAACTTGCAACTGCGATATTTGCAACGTTACTGACAACTTCAACTTCTGTTTTTTCGGATCTAAATCTTAAATATTTTTTTCTTTTTCGACAACGTCAAAACATACATTAAAACATTTATTTTCACATTACTGCTTAAGTTTGGCGGTCATCTAGTTGATAGTTTCTATCTCATATTCAAAATCAGGTCCAAGTCCAGAAAAATCTTGACTTGAATTGGAAATTTATGAATTTCTCGCATCCCAAACAAAACCAAAATCACCTTCGTTGAAATTATCAAAGGAAGAAAAGGTATTTAAATCGCGACAGCTCATGCTTTGAGCCAATAATCAAACACGTGAACCGAACAATACGAGCAGAACGGCAACATTGTGAATCTCTGCGCTGTAACACTGTTGACAGATATGACCTGTTAAGTTACTGTTTGTTATATCAATGAAAGTCCCTATCGTGTAACGGTGAGACAGATTTCAATTAATGATTCGGTCGATCATTCATATTGAACAAATCATAAATATAGAACAATCGACGAAAAAGTATAATGTCTTGGGTCCTAACTAAGAATTATTATGCGAACGCACCACGTTTTCCAGCAAATGCTGAGTTAGTAAATCTTTTAATTAATTTTTTATTGAATTGATATTCAATTATTTTTTGTGAAATCACTCCACTAATTTGTTATAATTATTCATACAAAGATCGAACACTCAGAAAAAACACTCAGAAAAAATTCCTTCGATCCGGCCGGATTCGAACCGACGTCTTCTAGCTTGCCGTGCCAGACGCTATACCAACTAAGCCACGGAACGAACCAGCGGACCTCACGAATTTTTCTATGTGCTTCAGATCTTTGCGATTTAAAGCACTGAGTGGCACTGCAACTGTTATGGACAGGCGTGTAGCTTACCATCAGTCGCACGACTTGTTCGTCCTGTCACTTCATATTATATACAAAAAAACTGCAGTAATTAAATAAATTTCTGCTCTTTCTTTCATAACATAAGTTACTCATTCTTTATTTTAAAATTTGACTTAACAACATCTATCACTTTGCCTAAATCTAGTGTTATTAATTTCTTTCGGAGATAGAGACTTGGCGATCTGATATAGAGGATCAACCAAGTTCAGGCATCAGTCCCTGCAAAGATGAAGCTGTTGCCTATAACACATATCAAAATGATGTACGTATTAAGTTTATACGTAGTGTCTTATATTTCATTAAATAACCTGTGGTGTAATTTAGTTATCGTTTTGTTTGTGATTTTGTACCGTAATTATTTATTTATGTCTCAAGTACGAATGTTTTTTTTCGTTTTCTGTTTGTTCTTGTATTATGTTTTTCTTAAAAAAATAATTTTTATTTTTATTTTTTCACTGTGTTGTTTATTTCTTTTGTTTTTTAGGTTTGATTGTTTATTTTATTTTTCTGTGTGGTGTCATTTGTGGTGTGCAAACAAAAATTTTAAAGATTTTCTTTCTTCTTCTTTCTTCTAAATGTGAAACCTTGTGGAGAAGAAAATTTGTGCTACTATTATTATTCATTAAAGCTATTAGGAACGATAGACGAAATTATTCTAACAAAAAAATACTGGCTCGGTGTATCGAGAAAAAATCGTTGAAATGGACCATTGTGGTCTTATCAACGGTATGGTGTCATGTTTTTGTGCATTAGACCTAAATCTCAACTTATGGAAATTGACGACGAGGTCGACGATGGAGCATGCACACTTAAATAATGCCTATTCACTCTCGCCTTGAAAAGGTCAAAGTTATAACGTTCAGGGAACAAGTCTGCAGGCAGGGAATTCCACTCCATAGCCGTTCGTCATATAAATGTGGAAGCATAACGCTTCGTGCGAATCTTTGGAATATCTACAACATAGCGGTGGAACTGGAATCCAAGCCTACGCCTAGTCCCCCGATGATGGAAAGGGGAAGACGGAATTAAATCGTGTAATTCCATCGCACTGTGGAGGTGCTGCTGGTGCTGGGCGTTCTGGTGGATTGTAAAGGGTGTAGCCTGGATAGCAGTAATAGCCTCCGCAGCTTCCAACATCTTATTTAGTAAATTTAGCAATTCAAACGTTGAAAGTCCAGTTTATAGATATTTAATCGGTTTATTTATTCGGTTTTAACAAATATAATCTTTAAACTGTATAAATATAGCTAGTAAACGATTCAAAAAGATAAATAACGGTCTGTTCGCTACCGCGGTCGCGCAGAGAGTGACAATGGAAAGAAACAAAATCAGAATGCGAGGTAAAATGGAACAATTTTAAATTTAAATATGAGTAGAAGAAGAAAAAACGATACGATACGAATGGAGAGAGGTGATACAAAAAGGTGGGATGACGGTATAAGCAGGTCACACCGTCACAGCACACTCTTCGTGATATATCCTGTAAAATACCGATAAGCAGGCAACTTTACAGCGGTGTTCAAGGCTCTGCAGCTTCGCCTCTACTAATTCCGAGTTACCTATAAGCCCCTTGCCTCGCTTGTCAATTGAATCCAATGTGGCCAGTTGGTATGTATGCTGTGCAGTAATCACCACAGTAAAGTAGCCTAAGGAGACGCAGAAATTATATTTAAAGAAATGAGATTGATTACAAACGCTGAATGAGGGGTTGAGCAAGTCGTGCGGTTGCACTGCCACTACGCCCGCCACTCTAAGACATAAGTTGACAAGTCCCATATGCCTGTATTTTACCAGCATCATTCTTACTCTTCTAAACCGAAACTCACTACTCACATTATTGTTTGGCGGCAGAAATAGGTATCTTCATTGTTGGGAGCTAACATTGTGCAGCAGCGGTTGTCCAACGGGAGAACGGTTGCTTCTTTATTGAGAAGTCGGCGGTTCAAATTACTGTGGCGGCCTGTACCTAATACTAATAAACTTTAATATTAATGTGGCAGACAACCAAATTACCTAGGCTCAAAACTAGGCAATTCCCTGTGCTTAGTACCAGAGCAATGGAATTCATTCCGTAGCACTACTCAGAAACAATTTAGAAAAGTTCATTTCCATATTGGTCTTATCTGGAATTGAACCCAGTACCTCCTCAGTCCTCATTCAGCGCCTACTGTACAAACCGTTGAGCCACTGACGTAATTTTACGTACAATTGTGAATAATTTTGTTGCAATACCTCTCGCCAACGAAGAAGGAAAACATCGCTATAAAACCTGCATGACGAAGATAGTTTACAGCTAGTGGAAACGTGTAGTCCTTAACTTGTATTGGGCCAGCAGTGTAATAAATTGTTGCCAATCAAAGGATGTGTAATGGATGGATGATGATTATTATTATTGGGATCCGGGTCATATATTTTGTGTTATTTTACTCAGGAGCAGTGCGATATGGGGACTTTGCGTTTATAAAGAACTTTACACAATGTGTTTTTTTCACGATTAAAGCAAGGTTAAATTAATTTTAATACGTCTCCAGTTTAAACATCAATCATTTAACACTCGCTCGTAATTATCTCACCAAGACAGCCAAAGTACGATAAAATTTACTACCGTTGTCTATTTATAGAACATTACACATTACAAAGCATTTATTGTATTACCATCTAAGACGAAATTTGATACAGAAGACGCATACATTGATTTTGTTAACTCATTCTTTTTAGTTGCTATTCGTAAATGTAAAAAATCCTACGAATAGAGGCAGAAACGGCCGTATCCTTATGTTAAGGCGTGATTAGACTTACAGAACACGTAGGTCTATTTTGGGTAAGAAAGACAAATGTGAAATGGCTTGTATATGCCATTAAGGACTGGTCAGACAGGACGTAACACAACTGAATGGAAAACAATTCAGGTCACTACTGGAATATATAAAAAATTATGGCATAACTTACTAGTAGCCGCTATTAAATTCTCAAGCGTGCACTTTTTATTTTTTGTTTTTTATTTTTATTAGCAGCACGCAGGACACGAGATATGAGATGGACCATTGTCTAAATCCCACCGCACAAGCAATCCATGTTAGAGCCATTCAGAAATCCCAATCTGAACAAGTTGTCCTACCTGAGTCTGAAGCTTATCGAGTCATCAATTAATATCCAGGAGGAAAACTAAATTAAAATAAATTTAAGCATTTAGAGGACCTCATACACCCAGAGAACTATAGAAACTAACAGGTCTCCAATGATCTATCAATTCCATACCAATTAATGACAATGACCCATTTTATCTAAATTCTGGTTGGCGGTGTTAAGATTTTCCCACGAATGCTGATTATGTTAAATAAACAACATAAAGTTTAGTACCAATAGATTGCGTCACTCCTGGTGAATGTATTTGCGGGAATCGTTCAGTTGCAGTACCTTGCTCTTTAGAGCAGCAGTCTCTGAAATCGGGATAACCATGATTGTTGTCCAACCTTCGCTAAGAGAGGAACCCTAAGATGAAGGTAGATACTAATATCCTAAAGAAGTCGAGTTCTGCTGGGGACGACTGGCCGGATCTATCCAATACTCTGTTATACGCTTTTTGTATTGTACAGGTGTACCGTCGCTTAGATTACCTTGGCATTTTGTGAGTTCTTTGTCAACTTGAAATTTGACTGAATTTCGTGACATTATTTGACTGCCTCCGTGGCCGAAAGGTTACCATGCCGGACTGCCACGCAGAGGTCCCAGGTTCGATTCCCGGGCCGGGAGAAATATTTATATGGCCTACATTTATTTCTCTCGTGAGTTTGAGTGTAATTTGTGGTTGTCTATGTGTGTGTCCATAGCACCCGCGACACAGGGTTTTCCTAGTGCGGGGCTATGTTGAGTGTGTGCGTTATTATTATATTATTATATTATCGTAACGTCAACGAATCCCTTACAGTTATCTCTGAAATGATTGCCTGTGATTAATCTGTGACAAATCATATCGTCCTTTACAACACTTTGATGAAAGTGACTTATGAACGTAATAACATAAATTAGTGCCGTCAAATTTGTTGCGGACGTCATATGCAATCGGAATTCAGAACCTATGACATTAAACAGAGGTCTTGTGTGGAAGTGTGGAACTTCCCCGTGTTAGGCACGCGGTCATTGACAATGGTTATTCGACGGAGGGTGTTCCAGTCACACGTTAAAAGCATCCTGTTGGTTTCGCACTCCTAGACGCAATTTGTGATTGGACAATTGCTTCTAATGCCGCTGATGTGCAGGTCACGCTCACATCTACATCATTCTCCTTTAAAACACGTATAGAGGCCCTCTTCATTGCATGGATTTTTGAACAAGTGTGAATATATAATAAAGCCCTACTTTTATTCCTATTTTAAAGTATGAATAGATTTTGAAAGAGAGTTTTTGAAAATGTTCACACCCTAAACGTAACCAAATTTGTTGTAAAGTCAATACTACGGTATTTACGTAACGTAGGCGATGAGTATCCAGAGTTATAAAAACAACAGAATATTCATTAACTAACAAAAAAAATGCATCTCTAGAGATTCTTTTCATTTGTAAGGTCTTGGTCGAAGAGATATTGATTTTTCGTAATAGACTGCCTGATCACTATATTTGGAAAAGAGACTTTGGTTAGTATGTCTATATTAGGCAGTATTAATATTAAGTCTAGCTGACTATATAAACGGCTGTTACTAATAAATTTGTAATAGTAACTGATGACCTTTTTATTTGTAACTTAAAACAATTTAATTCAGTGACCCCTCTGCTCAATCACTTAAAAGTTATTCCTTTGATTGACATCGAGTTTCAAAAAACAATATTTTGCCGATGAAGCAATTGCAAATGATTTAGTATACGTTCCCTTTATACATGTGATCTCGGTCTTGAATACTTCGAGAATCGTTAAAGTTTCCAAACAGTTGTGGATTAGAATGCAACAAATAATAAATACCCTGATAATAATGTTTTGGGTTCTTTGGAGGCAGAGGACAAAGAGCCATTACAGATGTCGACGGATCTGAAGTATAACCTTGTTTAATTATTATTATATGTACACTTCCTAAGGTCTTGTCTTGAGTTGCTTAGTCACTTGGACGTAAATTAATGTGCTTTTGTTGATGTTTACATCAAGAGAATTTAAAATCTATGACGTAAGTGTATCATTGCAAATAAAGCAGCCTATCAGAATTCCCAATTTAAAATTAATTTAGCTTCAATTATCACCAAACAGGCTTTGATTGACCCAATTAAACACAAAGCCGTGACATCGTCCGCACGTTATTGGTTGATAAAAATAAAGGCGCGAATTAGGACCTGTCGCCTGATGACGTCAGAACAATTGTCCATTCGTAATGGATGAATCGCCTTCTACGTCTCGTTTCGCTTTTGGAATAATTGTACCTACATAAATAACGTTGTCTTTTTTTTTCAGGCTAAGAGTAACCTCTTATCCTGAAAAAAATCTAACATCAGCCATCCAAGTCCAAATCCAAAAGCTTGTATTCCTTTTTACTAATGGTGCAAGTGACGGCACCAATTGTGTTAATAGCACAGGAGTTTTTAAAGATTAAAAAGCGAATGTTTTAGATAGTATAAGTAGTAATACAAGATTACACGGGACAACAATTCCAGTTATTACACTGATGCATTAGATATGAGAGATAATTATTATGGCAATAAAACATAATTTAAATTACGGTTTCCATTCTTTGTCGGGCGTGTTATGAAAACAGTGTAGTTTGTAATAGTATTTTAGATAATAATATTAGACCATGCGCGAGTATCAGTCATAAGGAGAACACAGTAATTGTTAAAATGTACTTAAGCACACGTTCTTCCGAAATCTCAACATGTTTAGACTCCAAGGTCATTCAATACAATCTGAAGTTTACAGATGTGAAAAAGGATTGAGAACTCCAAGGTTAGTAGGTAATCATTCAATTGATAGGACTATAATCTCCAATTGAAGCTTTAAATCAACACACGACGGATGTGAATACTTTGTCGTTCCGTACACGTTAGAGCTTGGTAGTTTTCCTGATATAAAACTTGATATTGTAAAAGGATTTAGTCAAAACATTGTCGACACTCCAATTTTTGAACACAAGTCTATATGATAGTAACTCTCTCTCTCTTTCCCTAGAGAGACGATTTGACTTATGGGTCGAAGAAATTATTGTCACTGTAAAGGACAGTCTATGAAACTACTATGGCTGACCGACCGCTTGGAAATTTCAAGACTGTTGGATAAATTTTCCACCTCAAGGCTTTGATTGCACCTGGACTCGGAAACTATCAGATATTTCTGAGTTTTTCCTATAAATACCATAACGGACAGACATGTATCATGCGAAAGATGAATTTAACCCATCGATTTCAGTTACTACAAAAGTTGTGAAAATAGAACCTCTCGACATTCACGCATTAAACTTTCTCACTTTATTTCTCTAACTAGTAAAAGAAAACAGAAATCTACCCCTAATACTTCAAAAGTAAATTCAAGTTGTTTACAACATGGAGGAAAATCGGACAAAATTAGATCATGGCAAATCCTTCACCCAATTGACAGTTCCAGAATTAAAACCAATCACAAGACCAAAATTGGCAATGACCGTGAGTCGAAATTGATCTTGATTTGTCCGTTCAATCTCGGTCGACCTGTCATTTGGCAGTGTTTACTTCCGTGCGATTAGATTTTTGGATGCGGTTCCAGGGTCTCGCATTTGGGAGCTACACCCCGAACATTCATTCATACATATCACTGAAGATCGTGAATTATATCAAAGATAGATAGAGACATTATGGATAAATTTTTGTATCACGTCGTCAGATTGATGAGTTGGGACGGGAAGGATGGGACGAACGGAGGTTCCTCGCAATACCGAACTATTCATATCCTCTGTACGTTTAGCGCAATGTCAAAATCAAAATTAAATAATCATTTATTCCATAACATTTTTACACTTGAAAACGTCATTTTTTAAGCTACTGCTCGTTCACTGTGAATTTGATAAAGAAATTGCTTATTTCAAATAACATTAAATGCATTTTGAATCATATTTGTGTGGAATCTAGACTCATGTTGTCTTTCCATACATCTTTATCTAACAAGTAGTCTACAATTGTAATATGACTTTTCAATTAAAATACTTTTAATGTAGGAAATTTTAATCTTAATATATGCTCCGGAATCTTATTGTAAAAACGTATTCAGTTTCCTGTAAAAGAATCGTTTACCTTAGTTAAACGAAATCGTGGTACAATGAATTTGGACCTAGTTCTAAGGTTAATATTTCATCACGATGGCAAACATGTTCCCGACTTCTAGTTCATATACTTCATGTTCGGCGATCACGTCACTAGTACTACTACTACTACTAGTGCGGGTAGAGGCAATAACTTCTGAGTCACCATAATATACCATCGATACGATAAGATCGATATAAGATCTATCGAAAGCAAGAACAGGTTCCGACAGAATCAAGACGAACGAAATAGGAAGATGTAAAGTAGAGCACGCAAAAGTGAAAAATTTGGATTTTCGATGAAATTCTGCCCAGCCAATAAAAAATAGCGACTAGTATCGCTTCGTATTCTATAAGCATCGGCCAGGAAAAAGATAACAGAAATAGCTTGACTGTATTTAACTGCTGTTTCCAATCGTGGTACACCGGACGATAAAAAAGAGACATAAAATATGAACTTTATGTTACAAAACAATAAGAAGAAGCAATAAAATGTTATTTTCTTTTGCCAAGTTCAAGTGCATTTTAATATTAACCCATCGTCAATATTCATTGTTCATATTTCCAGTGCATCAATCAATATGTTGCTAGATGCTATACCAGTTTTCACTTTAAAAAATTTTGGTTATACAGTTTCGTTTCTTTAAAATCAGTTCTTAATCGCACCATTTTATCCATTTAACTTACTTGCCAGTAACTGAAGACTAAAATAATTTCTTTACAATAAAATTAGTCGTAGATCGTCGTTAGTAGTAGATCATATACGTACGAATTTTAAAAATATCTATCTAGATACCATCAGTAATCAACGTCAATGTAATCCCATCAGGCCATACCACGTGAATGCCCCTCCCACGGGTTGCGCAGTCGCAAGTCATGCCAGAAATGTCACACCCCCGTGACGTCATCGTTGCTATTGTTAGATATATTATTAGCTATTATATGTTCTGAAAATTCGTAAAATTAGGCACATGACTTGAATGGCCCATTTCAAGAAATTCGTAAATCTATTTAGGGATTTTATGCACTATTACCACCATTGGCGAAAACTCAACATTGTCCATGGTTCAGTCTCACCGTTTTATCTCTAACTAGTTCCTGTGCCATATTTAAAAAATTATAATAAACTCCCAAAGTTAATGAATTGACTTCAAGGTCAACCTAAATCCAAGAAAACACTTAGAGCATTTGCGCACTACGTCCGATTCGTGACAGTTCCGAATACGAGAAATGATGGTCCGAAAAGTCAAGGTATCCGAAGTGTCATTTTATCTCTAGGAGTACAATCGATATTCATATTCTCTCGGATTCGAATAGGACTTAGTTCACAAGCGACATCCGAAGTGAGTCCGAGTTTTCTAGATTTGTACAGTCTCGGATTCGGAACGAATAGGAATGGGATGCAATGCGCCAATGCGCATAGTCCATCTTTTTTTACATTTTTTTTTTATATATATAATAGACACACGCTTGGCCACAATCTCACCTGATGTTAAGCGACGATGTGACCGACGATGGGACGCGTTTGCCTAAAAAATGCCTATTCACTCTAGCCTTAAATAGCCCCAAATTGTACTTTTCGGGAAATACAGCGGCATCTGTATAGATAGAGCATTCCATTCCTTTGCCGTACGCATCAGAAAGGAGGAAGCAAGGCGCTTAGTGCGAATAGGTGGAATATCAACGACATAAGAATGGAGTGCTCCGGACCTTCTAGTCGACCGAAGGAGGAACGGTGAGGGCGGAACCAAATTGAAAAGTTCCTGCGCATACTCCCCGAAATGTATCCGATAGAAAACCGACAAGCAGGCTACTTTTCTGCGATGATCGAGATTTTGGAGCTTCGACTCCACAAGAATAAACATAACAAAGTTGACATCTTGTCACGTCACCTGTTAAAATCTCACTTGTTGTTACTATTACAGAGACATCTATTGGTAAATTTCAAAACCTCACACATCAAGTGCCAAATAGAATTTTCTGGAAGGTTGCTTACTTTCCTTCTCTTGTAAAATTTTCAAAAGTGGACATAAGTTTTAATAGTAATGCAATGATATCATGAACGGTATGTGCAGTACCGCTCAATACAATTGAATGGTCGTCCGTAGCATCGTGTGCTAAGTAACCGTCGTCGCCCTGCACTAATGTAGTACAAAGCAATAGCGGAATGCTTCCGTTCGCTAACATCTAAGACAACTAAAGAATGAAGATCAAGGTAATGATCTTGATCTTTAGTACACATAAATAGAGAATTACGTAAAATATAACTAACATACGTAAGTTTGTTAATAACGATCAAAACTCTCAGAAACAATGCCATTTTAGGGTAACTGCTAGTATCGAAAATTAACAAATGCTTTTCATTAAAAAACAGACAAACTGATTGATTCTAATTCAAATATTTATTCTCCAAGACAAAAAAACTTACATTATACAAGTATACATAACAATACAAACAACTTATCATTATGGTTAGTTAAGAAAGTAAACATTCAATTATATTAAAATTCATGAAGTCGTTGGTTTATTTTAGCTTTTACTTGACATTTGGAGCCTTTTTCAAGTCAGATACACTAACTGGAAGTTTGTTAAACGTATTAATTTTTGTATTAATAGCTTGTTTTAAAGTTTTTACTAATTATATTTATTTGTTACTAACAATAGTATAGTTATTTCTAGTGTTTTATGTATTTATGTCTGATTTATTCGCTATATCGTTATTGGATTCATGTATCTCTAATAGTGATCTGTATATGTATAATTAAAATTTGATATATGATAGAAACAAACAACAATATTTTTTGTAACAACAAGCTACACAACAATGATAATTTTGCTAAAAAAGGACGGAGAATCACTCCATTACTGACTGCATCTATTAATATCTCTGGTGCCAGTTGAGATATCGAAAAAAGAATCGATATCAAATAACAAACTCACTTTCAGCATGTTCAAAGCGTTAAATGTACAAATGACGAAAATTTACAAACAAAATCGACAGAATTTAAAGGGCAATCCCTTCAAGACGCCTCAAAAATATTTATAGAGGTACATCCATGCCAACGTGGAAGTGTTTGGCTAGACATAATGTCGTGTATGAACAAGAATTGGAGCCAAAATGTATTTAAAGGAAACATTAGTCATTGAGAAAATTCTTGAAAATACTAGTGTGTTATCATGTGGATGTAATCAATCATTCATATCAAAAAAACTGATCAAATCTGATGTTAAACTATCAAATGGTACATCATTTCGTCAATGATGGAGTATCTGAAAAACAGGAAGGCCAGAAAAGGTACGACAGATCTGTTTTGTACTTTCTAATTCAGAGAAATAAATAATAATCTCGATTGCTTTTTAGAATTGCGATCTATCTTGAGAAGTTCTAATACATCGGGAAGATGGTTTATAACACTTGAGGTGTATCTAGCAAAGATTACGAAGCGTACATCGCCCCCTTGTGGACTGATTATTTTAGCCTTTAGCCATTTTATTTATTTTGGTTTGGGCCACAACTATTTTGGTTTAAAAAATACTATCACAGCTCCAGTTAGCAGTGGAATAAAAATTCCATTATATGGACCGTCTATCTGTAAATCAAAGAAGAATAAAACTCATTCATCGGATGTTTTAAGTAGAGCTCCTTGTGAAAGGCTACGTCGAGGAAAGTACTGCCACCTTACCTATTTCTGCCGCCAAGCCGTAATGTGAGCATTACTGCGTTCTAGTTTAGAACGGTAAGGGTGCTGGTGAAATTACAGTTACATGGGACTTGTCAGCTTATGTCTCAGGATGACCGGCGCAATGGCAGTGCCCCTCAGATCTTTGCGATTCATAAAATCTCTGAGTTGGGCTACAACTGCTATGGACAGGGTTTGCGCTTACCATCAGGCGCACTTGTTCGACCCGTCACCTGGTATTATAAAATATAATAATTGTAACTTTTTCATTGAAAAGAAAAACTGACCTCAAAAGTTTGCTTAACGATTTTTTTCGATTTCCATAGGATCCCCTCATTAGATTCTGACTTCTTGGTGACAATGGGACAGTTACGGACTCCTTTGTACATTTTATACTTTTTTTTTCTGGTTGTTATGGTGACGGTGTTTTGTTGATCACACGTATTGTGTCACTTGACACAAACAAAAGTCGATTTTTATTTGCGGAAAACATTTATTTGTTTAAATTTGTTTGTTTGTTCTGTGATAGCTGAAACGATTGAGGGAGAAATTGGTGAGTACACCGACATGCCTATAAAATTTAAGGATTTTCCACGATTTCCATGGGATCCCCTCATCAGATTCTGACTTGGTGACAATGGGACCTTTTCAAACAAAAAAAAAAGAATTTTCAAAATCGGTCCACAATTGACGGACAAATCGGAAAACATACATACAGCTGAACGTATAACCTCCGCCTTTTTCTTTGAAGTCGATTAAAATAGGTTTGTAACCCGTAACTGCCACTAACTTTACTCGTATCATGAATAACGTACTCTACCTAGTTCTCGTTCAGTGTTATTCATTATCACGGGCATTGTAATATTAATAGTTCACTATAATGTCGATTAACACACCTCGTCTAATTGGCACTGCGGTGGGTGTGTCAAATGGACATCATTGTGCACCAAGGACGCCCTGTGCACGTGGCAGTTTTGTACATTGCCTTGATTCGTTTTTCAACTAGTGTGTAAGTGAGCACACTGTGTTTTTTCCTTTGTAAAAAGTTGTTCACGTGACTGTAAAACGCGATGAGCACGCAATGACGAAGGCGATAACAAATTAACAACCGAGACATTTTTCGTGGAAATTTTATGGCAATAAAAAGTGTATTAGAAGAGGTTTCGTCGGGAGATACATTTTTTACCGACTTATATCGTATTGAAAAAATGTAGGGTTCAATTCGACGAATTTTGTATGTATGTCACGCGATGACTCGATGACGCCATTTGTGGACCGATTTTGATGATTCTTTTTTTGTTGGAAAAACGTACCTCAGCATTGGTCCCTTTTAAATTTGAATAAAACCACCAATAACACCAATAATAAAAAAATATTCAGACAATTCTAAGATTGGTAAACTAGGGGATGATTCCGGTTTCGTGCACTTTCTTTGAGGTCGGTTTTTTTAGTACTCTGTACTGAGATTATTAAATTTTTGTTCCACCACCATTGATATATCAGTACTCAGTTTTGGTGACAATATTTATTATTTAATTAGTCGAATATATCATCGTCAAATATTGAAGAATATTTCAGGTTACCTCACTCGAATATTAAATAATACTTCGTGATTATAAATATTGAAACGAAAAGAAATTGTCACCAAAATTGAGTACAAAAAACTTACTTGAAAATTACCCATATCAGATCTATAAATCTAATAGTACTATTGGGTCAAGAGCTCATCAAGACACTTTTGGATCATTCCAAAAAAAACGTAACTCCGATTACGGTTCTTGCAGCACCCTTAAGCTAAGAATAGAATAGAATACATTTATTACATAACACCACAACACAATAATAAACAGTAAACAATTAAAAGTGAAAAAAAAAATTAAAATAAAACAGAACTAAATTAAAACTAAAACAAACTAAATTAAAACAAACAGAAAATGAATAACAAAAAAGAAAACTGAATAAAATTAATTAAAAGTAAAATCTTGGCAATAAATAATTATGCGACCACAAAGCTGGTCAACACTATTGCTGTACTAAGTAGATGTTATGTGTGCGGCTGTGGCGTATGTAATAGGATCCACTCAGCTAATGTCACCGCCGGGACAAAGCTGTGACGCTGATTTTCAGTGGACCCTAAAACCGAAGAAGAGACAAATCTATATTTGTCTCGCTTATTCTTCTTCTTCTCGCGTATCGGAAAGTCGCTATTTTTCGTTCCGCTTGCTGTTGAAACGGCGGGTTGTTGATGTAGCGATGCGTAAAAGTTTGTAGCGGAAATCGGGGGACGGCTAAGAGAGATTGGAGATCACTCAACGATTGTCCACTACCACACAGCGAGGAAATGCGGTAAGCGTGATTGGCACCTTTGCACCGGGATCAGTCAGGAGCGCTTTTTGACGAGTGTGAGCACTGTACTATAGTGATTGTAAAATGCATTACTAACACTAGTTATATAAGAACTATGATTGTATACTAACAAAATACAGTTTATTTTTTATCTAAAAATAAGTAGCGAATACCATAGACAATAGAATTTTGGTTCAGAACTAAAAAGAGTGCCTTTGTGATATGAATATTATAATTGACATATTAAAGTATCTACAGGAATAGAAAAAATATATAAAAATCTTTATTTAGTCACGTTTGGTGTCGTTGACCTTTCCAGTTCGTGACTGTCAGATGTTTACTTCCTTCTGTAATTTATTGCGAAATGTCACGTGTATTAATACGTGTCACCTATGGAATAGCTCTGCTAAATACCAACTGGCCACCTTGAATTTAGTTGAAAAGCGTGTCAAGAGGCTTATTCTCTCGACTTGTATTTAGCAGAGGCGAAGCTGCAAAGCCTGTATTCTACAGGAGGTGCGATGGAATTGCACGATTTAATTCCGCCTTTCCCTTTCTATAATCGGGGACTAGACGTAAGCTAGAGTTCAACCCCATATGCTTCCACATTTAAAAGGCAAACGCCTATGAAATGGATTTCCTTGCCTGCAGACTTATTCACTGAACGCTATAAGTTGGGCCTTTTTAGGTGTGCTTGCTTCATCGTCGACCTCATCGTCACTTTCCATCAGGTGACATCTAGGTCAAATGCATCCTTATTTAATAATAAAAAAATACGTGTAGAGGAATAAAAGCAACAAATTTTTATCTTTAGAGATGGGTATATATGTATGTAGCTACAAAATAAAAGTTTTCAAGGACCCATCGTCAGGTTCTATCGAGACCAAAAATGTTCCAATATTTATGGAGAATACAAGATGGCCGCCATACAAATTTGAGTTTGTTGAATCTCTGGAATTATCCATGATGTACTGGTGGTATCTGATGAGGTATTCAAAAATACGACTTGATGCGATCGTACCAATACCCTGCTCCCTCTCGCCTAATGAAACTAAACAAAAAAAATCCTGAAACAGAAACTACAACCAGCAAACAGTCTTAAGCCCATCGATTATATAACCAGAAATAGAGACGAAATAAAAGCAATCCATCCCTGGCAACCCATCAGTTAAATGGTATTGATATCATTTTTAAATATCACAAAATCACAAATTAGAAAGCTGAACTAGTACAGCGCCAACAACTGACCTGTGTGTACGTCTCCGTATATTCCAAAAATATTTTGTATTTATTGTAACAATAATATAATATATATATATATTGTAATAACAATGGGGGCTGTTCCATTCGGTGGTAAAACAGCAAAACATCTAATTACAAAACAAACGGAATCATATTTCATCGGTAAATAAATATTAAATACGTAATTAAATTCTTTATTGAATTAATATTCAATTATTTTTATGTGAAATTACTCCACTAGTTTGTTATAATTATTAATACAAAGATCGAACACTCAGAAAAAAAACCTTAGATCCGGCCGGATTCGAACCGACGTCTTCTAGCATACCGTGGCAGACGCTATACCAACGGAAACACGCTATACCAAAAGCCATGCAACGCACCAGCGGACCTCACAAATTTTTCTGTGTGTTTGGTTTTTCAACGACTTTTTAGCCGTAGCGCCATCTATGAGAAATCTATGATATTTCGTCACCCAGTTACCTTTACAGCTATCAGCCCCGGCTAGAGATATAATTATATAGAATACGTAATTTTGTAATTTTCGTCGACGATAGCAAAGCTCATGTAAGCTGGTCGATTTTAAGTGAAACAATTGACGACACCCGTCAATTGTTTCGAATTCGGACTGGCCAATCGGAGCGCAGTTGTCATGGTAATGATTTGGCAGAATAGTTTTCAAACAAATTAAATGACATTTCGTCTCTATTTCTGGTTATATACTTGATGCTTAGCCTACCGACGACGACACAGACCTCGCGAGCGCAACGCGCAACATACTACACGTAGGTAGCTCGATTAATATTGACATTTAGGTAATTATTCTCCCAGAAGGAATAGAGAGAGATCGTTTAAAATTATTTATGGGATTAGTGGGAGAACGGGTTCAGTGAGTAAAGTGTTTTTGTTATAATAACAGTATAAGCAGGCAGGAGAATTGTCACCAACCGTGGTTTTTTATCATTATGTTGATAAAACCCTCCTAAATTCCGTATCCGGAATTTAAAAAATCTCCGATCACTGCGATTAAAAGTTCAGAGTGGCACTACAACTGCCACGGACAGGCTTGTCGCTTGACAACTACTTTACTTGGTATCATAAAAAAATTGTCTAGTGGTTTGTGACATCGACTTGTTGACGGTGGAAAGGTAAAACGTGCATTTAGAAAATGCTACGTAAGAGCGATTTAAAATACTTTTAAGAAAAATAGGTTTGGTTTATTACCAGTTGTCACCACTGGCTTTGTTCCCACTGGCGACAAACTGGAAAAAAATTCCATATGTTACCAATAGGGCTAGCACGATAAGGCGCATCTCGCAGTATCGCGCGCTTATATGTCACTCTCGCGCTACTGGTGGTGACAAACGGGACAAAAAAAATGTCGGTGGTTGCCAGTGGTAAAAAAAACAAATGGAATAATGCACGTTAGACGTTGTACCTTTCCAGTGTCGAAATAGACTGCCTGTCCGTTTGTTTACAGTAAAAACACAAATAATTTTGGGTATTATTATCATGACATAGAGTCGTGCTTGGCATGAATCACGCTCGTGATTTTCACACTCGCTTTGTATGGCAACTGTTAATAATGAAACCGTAAATATGTTTTTTATGTTATAAACGTCCTATATTATGCACCATTGTTGATATGGGAGGAATAAGTCTTGTTTTAAAATAATTATGCACATATATAATTTATAAATTTGTGTACAGTGCGTATACAAAGTTTTTCCTTATTCGGTTTCGAATGGTTTGTTCGAAGTTTTGTGGAAGAAACGTATTTTTTTTTATTCTTTATTTATTTAACCTGGTAACATATGGGATTATATTTCCCATTTGTCGCCAGTAGAAATCACCACCGACAACAACTGAGATTTTTTTATCCCGTTTGTCGCCACCTGGTGACATATGGGGTTTTTCTCCATTTGTTGCCAGTGGGAAGAAAGCCAGTGGTGACAACTGGGAATAAACCCTGGTTTCGAATAGTAATTAGATTCTGTTGCTCTCGTACTCAGTATAGGGAATTCCTAAGTTTGAGACCAGGTTATTGTTGTGCTTTTCTAGCACATTATTATTATTATTATAAATCATGCAAAACTCATTCGGACGCTTTTTATTTAAAACATGTACGTATACGTATTACTGTAAAAAATATTAATGACACCTCCAGATTTCGCCATTCGTGAATCATTGTAGTTTCGGCATATTTCTATAAGCACACAATGTTAATAAGATTGTAGAGCGACTGAGATTAGTTTAATGCGTCTCAACGTCTCAAAGAGTTTACACTCTTTGAGACTGATTGTCATCATCATCGTCGTCAAATCATTATACGTGCCACGGCAGAGCACGGGTCTCTTTTAGTTAGCCACGATTTGAAGTAGCAGTAGAGGTCCTTGTGAAAGAGTTCTTTCAGGGAAGCACTGCCAACTTACGTATTTCAGCCGCCAAGCATTATTGCGTTCCGGTTTTGAAGGTTAAGGTTGCTGGTGAAATTACAGACACAAGGGACTTGTCAGCTTATGTCTCAGGGTGACAGGCGCAGTGGCCGTGTCTCTCGGATCTTTGCGATTTAAAATTCTGAGTGACACTGCGATTATTATGGTTAGGCAAGTCGCTTACCACCCGTCACATGGTATCATAAACGCGTACGCGTAACGCGCACACTCAACATAGCCCTAGGGAAACTGTGTCGCGGATGCCATGGACACACACAAAGACAACCACAAATTACATCTAAACTCACGTGAAATATAAATGTACGTTGGGACCTCTGCGTGGCAGTCCGGCATGGTAACCGTTTAGGCCACAGAGGCAGTTAAAGTTTCATTGGTAAGAGCGGTAGCCACTGTGAGGCAACAGACACTGGTCCAGTCGGAACGAAGTTCAAAAACTTTTCACGTAAGTCAGTACTGTTATTGCATAATACTGTCACGACATTCTTTCAACATTTAATAACTTGTGAATAATTACATAAAATGAGAAACCACATAACATCATTTTCAATTAGCAAATGGAGGTGATTTTCCACTCGCGGAAACTGGTTTGTACCAGATCAAGATTTGCCTTTGTGGAAGCCGTAATCGCTAGATTTTCAATGTTCCAATATACAAGTTGAAGACTTCAATCTGGTTACACCCGAAGAGTGTTTTTAACCGACTTCAAAAAAAGAAGGTTCTCAGTTCGACTGTATTTTTTTTAATGTATGTTACGCGACAACTCTTAGTGAACCGATTTTGATGATTCTTTTTTTATTGGAAAGAGGGTACCTCAGTATTGGGCCCATTCAAATTTGAAGGAAATATTCCACCTCTAAGAATGGCGAACTAGGGAATGTACAGTCAAGAGCACGTCAAGCTTGACACTTTGTACTTTGGACCGTTCGTAAGCGGCATAGAGTTGGATTTAAATCTTAAGTGTCAAATATATAAAATACGTAAGAATTCTTTTGGACATAATTTGTAATGTTTATAGGAAATGAAACTATTTTTCCGGATTTAAATCGCGTATATTTGTTTTTTCAAACAAACCGACGTTTCGGGCCCTTTACAGGTCCCATGG
>NW_020653743.1:3446813-3447078 GCF_003589595.1 Hyposmocoma kahamanoa | reverse complement strand
TGCAAACCACCCTATTTTTTCACTATAGTTACAATAGTTATTAATTAAATACCTTATTTTTAATTTTACAAAGAAAACATTCCAATTTACGCTACATTAAGTTTTACAAATTATTTTATTGAATGAATTTTTATTAAGTTTAATTTATTATTAATTATTAATAGAAATTAGAATAAACTAAAACATATTAATTAGTACTGCAGTCTTATGTCTGTTTGGGATTTTTCATTAGAGGAAATACTGGATCCCAAACTGGTGGTACGGA
>NW_020653743.1:3379595-3446413 GCF_003589595.1 Hyposmocoma kahamanoa | reverse complement strand
GTGGTAAGCGACACGCCTGTCTGTAACAATTGCAGTGCCATTAAGAGCTTTAAATTGCAAAGCTCTGACACTACCACTACGCACGTCACCTTCATGTTGCCTGTAATTTCACCAGCACCCTTACCGTTCAAAACCGGAACGCAGTAATACTGCACTGTAGTACTGCTTGACGGTAGAAATAGGTAAGGTGGCAGTACTTTCCTGGATGAACTCCTTTGCACAAGGACCTCTACCACTACTAACTTCAAAGTTAAATTTTAACTATTTACCCTTGTAAAGTTACATCATATGGATCACGTGTCTGCAAAACCTTATCGAGTGTGAGGAGTATTAAATTACCTATTGAAACGTGATCTCTGGTTGACATTCCATTGTTCTTAATAAAAGCACTGTTGCTAGGGTAGCATACCGTATACTGTACCTACCGAGTATCTAGTGTTCATATACAGATCTACACATGGGTAAGCAAATCATACTTGAAATAAACAAATAACGCACACACTCAACATAGCTTCGCTCTAGGGAAACCCAGTGTCGCGGGTGTCCATGGACATACACAGTCAACCACAAATTACACCCAAACGCGAAATACTCTGTTGCATATAATTGTGCGTACTTACGAGGGCAAATATAAAGGACGTTGATATCTTCTTTTTGAACCGCAACAAATTTATTAATTTTTTGAAGGAACACCCCCCACTTTAAAGGCAATAATGGTTATATAAACAGAGCACACATTCACACATATACCTTCACACAAGTAGACACACAAATGCGCATATTGTACTATGGTCCATACAGTCGTTTCATTTGAAAAAATTTAGCAATTAAAAAAATAGTGTCTAAATCTGTTAATACAATGGAATTCAGTTATAATATGTTATCAATATGTATTTCAGTTTGTTAGATTGTTCTTTGATAAACAATATTTTAAGTCACTACGTTTTGGCATCGCATTAGTTTTTATGTAACGTAAAAAAATGAATTGTAATCTGACAAACTTTGTAAATGGCTATGTTGGATTATTCAGAATTGTAACCCAAATTTTAAAGCTGTAAAGTTTGCAAATAAATAAACTCATGAGAGAAATAAATATAGGCCATACAAATATTTCTTCCGGCCCGGCAATCGAACTCGGGGTCTCTGCGTGGCAGACCAGCACGGTAGGTGGGAGTTAAATTGATTAAACTCTACTATTTACTAGTAAGTAGCTCTAGAGCTCCATGTGAATGAGTTCGTTTAGGGAAGTACTGTCACGTTACCTATTTCTGCCGCCAAGCAGTAATATGAACATTACTGCGTTCTGCTTTTGAAGAGTAAGGATGCTGGTGCATTCACAGGCACGAGGGATTTTTCAACTTATACCTCAGGGTGGCGGGCGCAGCGACAGTGCCCCTCAGATCTTTGTGATTTAAAGCTGCAACTGCTGACACTGCAACTGTTATGGACTGGCGTGTCGCTTACCATCAGGAACACAACTTGAGAGTTTCATATGAACGAGAGCCCTTATATGCAAACACTAAGTTCTAATTTGGGGAACTGTATACGTGGTTACAATAAGATTCCGGAGCATATATTATTATTAAGATTATCACTCCCTAAGTTTAAAACTTACATTAAAAGTATTTTAATTGAAATATACACATTATAAAATTGAAGACTATGTGTTAGACAAAGATGCGTGGAAAGATAACATGAGTCTAAAGTCCTTAGCATAAGTATTCCATAGCATTTAAGTTTATTTGAAAAGAGCAATCCCTAGAGTCTCTTGCTCGCTCTTCTTAAGAAAGTCTCAGCACAGTGAACCAGTAGTAGCTTAAAAAATTACGTTTATAATAATTTTACCTATGGAATAAATGATTATTTGATTTTGACTCGATAGCGCAAGCAGCGCCGCGAGTCACGGGGAGACAAGCGTCTCCGTATTAACTAGCATTAAGAAAATTTTCAGGCATCATGCAGGGCAACGTGTTTTCCGTTTAGCGTTTGACATAATGAGCTCATGTAAAATATTTCATATTTCGAAGTGGTTTCAAAAATTTAAGTGGTAACTAACACTCAAGGAGTCAATCTGTGTTACAAAGTCAATTGAGCCAGACTAACGAGCGCGAGTTGGTTAAACGACTGTTGTTGCGTTTGTTTTTCATTTAATCAGACACAGAAGACGAAATTAAGATAATTGTTTTTGTTCTATAATTAAAACAAGTTAAATATAGAATAGTAACATAACATATTAAATGGTAAAAAAAATTCGGGAAGCGTCTAGCAACAAAACCTATGAGTTCGCCTAATATCTTTCCATCTATGTTATAAGTAAGCTAACAGACTGCATTGGCCGGAAGTAGGTATTAACAAATTAGCCCTTACACAGTCACTCTATCGCGCGTGGTCAGGATTTTTGAAGGAATTCATTGCGGGGTGACAATGAACCAGAAATTTAAATAAGAAATTAATTATATAAAAAATAAAATTACGCAAAACCGACATTTGAAAGACAAAATGGGATATGCGACACTTTTGGTAATATTGAGTTATATATACCGTTGGAATTAGCTAATGATTCCGATTTCAACGGTATATATAAATCAAGATAACCCAAAGTGTCGTTAATCCCATTTTCCCATTCAAGTGTCGAAACAATTATGAAAAAATGTGTAAATTATTCATTTTTAGTCGATGTGCAATTTGATATTAAAATAATGCTGCAATGCGTGAAACCAATGTCAAAGAATTGTCTTTAAAAAAAGCTGGTGTAAAAAGAACGGATGACCTTCCTTGTATTTTACTGAATTTTGATGAATCCGCAACCGTTGTTTACGTGAAAATTTAATTATTGATCAAATTTTCCGTTCTCACAGACGAAACTATTAATACAATAGGCAAGTATTGGAAATAAAAACAATGTAATTGTACAAACACTTTTACATTGGCCTTAGAAACACATACGTACACAATAATATCACATACTGATCCTAAAGTACCAAAGCACTTGTGTTATGGAAATCGGTAACAAAGACGGTACTACAAACACCCAGCCACGAGACAATATAGAAAAGTTAGCTACATTGATATTGATTAAGAACATATACCTTCACATAATGCCAAAGTAAACATTACAACGTATGGAAAAGTTGCCGAGGAATAAATTAATAAACAAAATATTAATAATTATCAAGAAGTTTTTGAATACGGCGTTTACACCATTAAAATAAACGACTTTTGTTTTATGAGTTACGTGAATTTATACATTTTTATTAACTGATTTTGCGTAGTAATTTAAAATCGGAATATGCAGACGCGTCTGACGCACGAGCTGTCGCAAAAGATAGTAAAGCGTTTATCGTAACGTCCCATTGATGCGTACGGGCCTTCTATAATTATCATTCGAAGAAAACATAGTAAGGGAAAACAACGTTTGGAAACATTAATAACGGAGAATGTTTGCTTTGTGGACGATGGTCCGAGGAATACTCCCTGTGGGACACCCGAACTGCAGTTCAGAATTTTCGAAAATATATGTATTGCTCAAAATTGGTTGGGTTATCTATAGCCCAAAATCACTTTTTGAGTAAATTAAATACTCTTTATTGCACATCTACAAAATACGGTGACAATACAGAACAGTGCCTTGTAGGACTTCTGTACTTATCAGGAGCTGCTAGAGTCTATACTCCTCTATTCAAACAGGTCCCTTAGCACGAGTCACGAACGAAACCAAATGCACTATTGAGTGCACTTGAATATAAGAGTCGTAAATATGGAAAAGTAGGTATACAAAGGTGTAGGCCTTGAAACTCTGTGGCCCAAAAACCCCTCCTTGACGGACACCCTAAATAAGATTTATGAGCGTTGATATGTACTCGTGCAATCAAGTAAACTGACGAGTGAAGCATCACTAGCAACGTGTGTTAAGAAACGTGTCTCACAATTCACACACAATAGGCTTATAAATTCACAATGAAACTGGAATTATGTCAGCAATTCCAACTATAGAGTGCGATTTGCATTGAAGACTGTACGCGGAAGCGATATTTGAAACTTTAAATACAAACACACAAATGCACTCTTGAAATGTCAAATTTCTTTACGAAGAAATTAAAAGGTATTTGAACAAAAATTTATTATTTTAGAAACCTTTTGTCTGGTCTCAAACTAGAGAATGTGCTAGACAACCACACCCATTGCCTGGTCTCTAACTAGAGAATTCCCCTGTTAGTACCAGAGCAACCGAATTCACTCTGAGGCACTTTTCAGAACACCCAAGCCAACAATTTAGAAAAATTCATTTCCTAAATTGATCCTGCCGGGAATCGAATCCGGGACCTCCGCATCCAGCGCCCACAATGTAAAGCGTTAGGCCATCGAGGTCGTCAAATAAACTTATTATACTTCACAGACTTGTCTTTTTTTTTAATTAAAATATATTTTGAATGCCACTGTTAAACCCAGACTACAATAATTAATAAGAGGCGTGTTAAAAACTGTGCGTTTACCGGTGACGTCCTTGTCCCTTATGCAACCATCAGTTAAATGGTTAAAAAATCAGTTTAATGGTTATTCAAACTATTTTAGATACATAAAAGGTAGAATAGAATTTACACATAACGTATGTGCTATAAGAGAATTTTTTTTTTGTAATTTAGCAGCAAAAATCTTGTGACCTTGACAAAAATAAATCACTGTCAAAGTTACATAAAACTGGACTAGATATGCGTATAATTAAAATTGCACTACAAACGTTCAAGGTAACAAACGAGAACGAACTGTTGTGCCAAATGGTTTATTTTGAGAGGGATCAAGAGCAAACACAGCGTCACTTACCGGGAAATCGGACCAGATCACAAACACAAACACTGCACTTTGCGAATAAACGAAAACCACAGACACGACCGCTCGCCTCGACAGCTGTGGTGTACTCTGACTGAGGTACTCAAATGTTCTAAGTGACGTGTGCGCATTTATTATTGCTCTAGTATCAATCATCAGGCGTGTGACGTTGTGAATAGAGACTTGTTTTTTTTTTTGCTGCGCTTTCGTAATGTACTACAACTTGCCTAAATATAAAGATGTATGTGGACAAAGAAGAAGGGTATTACCTAAAGACCGCATACAGAAACTATTCATGTATAAAAATGTGAAACAGTGCAAAAACGGGTTAAAAACATTTTAACCGACTTGAAAAAATTAGGAGGTTCTCATTTCGACTGTTACGCGTGAATAGGTTTTGATGATTCTTGTTTTGTTGAAAAGAGGGCACCTCAGTAGTATTTTCATTAACAATGTTTAAGCAGAAATTCAGTATTTCTCTCGTTTCATATTTTTTCTAAAAAGAATGCCGCATTATGCTCTGCGATGACTGTAGCCACCTACGTGCAAATCTGTTAAAGGGATTGTAGATAGGTTAGATTTAAGAACTACTATAAATTTATATGTTTTAGATAATTAATGAACATAAATACCTAATAATGTAAAAATGTTACATACACCTGGTTTTGATAGTTTCAACTATCTAAATTACTTGTGACAATTTTTCTTATACCATGCATGATTTTTTTGACATTCAGAGGATCCCTTTCAATTTTGGGCCCAATTGTGTACTGAAGTACAGGGTCAAGAGAACGTCAGGCTTGACACTTAAGATTTAAATCCAACTCTATGCCGCTTACGATAAGAACGGTCCAAAGTACAAAGCGTCAAGCTTGACGTGCTCTTGACTATACAACTTATGTCAAAAAAATCTAAAATTATGTAGAAAATTATCCTTTAACTGAATCCTTTTTAATATTAACAGAAGTTTAATTTTTGAGCCTAAATAGACGGTTTACGGAAGACGTATCTTCTCTGTACTCACACAAAGCATACTGGTATCTCGCAATTTCGGCCTTGCGTACTCAGATTTGCTTATTTTAGATCTTCAGATAAAATTGATAAGTTAAAATGTTTTCTAAAATAGTAGGCGTTGGATATTTATTACACTCTTATTGCGTCGTTTGTCTCCTATACTAAATGTAACAGGAAAATGGAATCTGCAAAGCGAAATTGGTATTTTCATCCACTAACATTCCGCATTGGGCCGACGTATTCCGTATTGGACTATAGCCTACAATAGGGTCCTTGTAAACTCAGTGGAACGTATATGGGTATAATTGTTTTCATTAGGGTATTACCATCGATATTCATGGCAGTGTTATAATAAATAAATCCATTTGACATATACACTGATTACCGATCAAAATGTGTGCAATGTATGCTTACACTGTGAACGGCTGCTGACGCGGTTGATTTGCCATTGGACGTATAAATCAACGCAACAAGCAAAATAAATGTTTCTTCATCGACATCCATCGAGACACTGACGGAACACTATTCTTTTTTATAATATCAAGTGACGGAACGAACATGTCGTGCGCCTGATGGTAAGCTACACGCCTGTCCATAACAGTTGCAGTGCCATTCAGAGCTTTAAATCGCAAAGATCTGAGGGGCACTGCCACTGCGCCCGTCATCCTAAGGGCGCGTTCCCACTATGTCGTCACGTTTTATTATCGTTGGACGACTGTCGTGACTAGCTGTTCCCACTAGATCGTGACGATAATTTATCGTTTCACGACAGCCTCCTTGCCCATTTCTGGCTACGACTCAACGCTATTGCAAAGCGAGCAGAGGGCGCGGGGTACGAGAGGGGAGGGCAAGGAGCAGAATACGTGCGGACAGCGATAAATAAAACGTGACGACAATAGGAGCTACGACAATCTGTCGTCACGTTTTTATCGTGACGTTTTTTTATCGTCTGACGACAGTCGTTTTAGCTGTTCCCACTGTGGCGACAGTTTGTCGTTGTAACGATAAAAAATCGTGAACGACAGTTAATCGTGTCGTGCTATATGTGAACAACTTCATTTAAATATACAAGCCACGACACTGCAACCTGCACGACAATCTGTCGTCACGACATAGTGGGAACGCGCCCTAAGAAGTTGACAAGTCCATGTGCCAGTAATTTCACCAGCGCCCTTACCCTTCAAAACTGGAACACAGTAATGCTGACATTACTGCTTGGTGGCAGAAATAGGTAAGGTGGCAGTACTTCCCTGGACGCACCCTTTCACAAGGAGCTCTACAGCTACTAAAAAAAGTTACTGAATTGTTACTAGAGTCCAGAAGTAGCAAATAATAAAAAAAAGGTAACTGTGTCCTTGTGCCGTTACCGGCAGCAGCGACCCCGTTTTCTTGTAAGGGTCCTGTGTTGGCAACTAAAATAATCTACGTTTGCGCGGGGCCTTCATGGAGATCCGTGACCAGAAGTGGGAGGTGTATGGGTTGATCTAACAAGCCAAAAATGCTGTAATTTTTGAAACTCCAAACATCAAAGTGAACAGATGTAAAGAGGTCAAGGAGCTGGCTATGAACCGTGTGGAGTGGAGGAGGCTATACCGATACAACGATAATGATGAACTCTGTTACTGGGATATAATCAAATGAGATATCTTATGAAATTTTCATCCAAAGTAAAAGATAAAGATAAAGAAATCGCAAAATTAAATATCACATTCCCATTTCGACGACTTCATGCATTCTGTTTTAAAAGTTTGATAGAATGAATGAGCAACAACGATTGAATGACAATGATTGGAACGGTGTTGCTTTTCGCAAATTTTGCCACTACCGGATCCGGATTAGGATTTATTTGGATTTTATTTTTGGACGAATTTAATAAAACCAAATCGCGGGAATCTCGGTCATGGAAGATTTTGGGAGTCTCGACGATTTTATTTGCATATTTCGAGACTGATGTTTTTTGTCTCGGGAATATTGAAACTTTTGAGACTTAAGTCACTTAATTAAACAGTAATCAAAAATATACTAATCCAACAATCATATTTTATTCTGGTTACATGCACTTGGCAATTGGCAACACTGTAGAGAGTTGAGAAAGAGTTGCTGGAGAGCCTAGTATAGTCTGTGGAGATTGAAGGACCATGGTAGTTATAATCAAGTCCTCTCTGTTTAAAACTAAATTGAACTGAAGTGCAAAAAATGGATTTTATGTACAAATTTTGGAGGCTAATTTCACATCACATTTCCTTCATATGCACACTTTTTCTCCGAACGTAGAGTGAAACAAGACCGACAGACGTACCCTGTACCATCTTCAATGACGTAAGGCGCAGCTTAGCAGCAGTAGAGCTCCTTGTGAAAGAGTTCGTTCAGGGAAATGCTGCCAGCTTACCTATTTCTGCGGCCAAGCAGTAATATGAACATTACTGCGTTCCGCTTTTGAAGAGTAAGGATTGTTGGATGGTATCATAAAAAAAACGAAAATCTTTCAAGTTTGTGTATATTTATGTGTGTCATACAACAACAACGTCTTATGTCAGTGCTATCACGGACGCATCCAATCAAGTAGCAATCACAGTAACTGCCTTGACATATTATTTTTCCGCATAAAGTAGAGTGATTGCGGTGTCCCTGCGTGTTGCTTCTGGTTGTCGTACGAATAAAATAATAGCGGTCGCATTTGTCCGTCGCTCATTCCCATCCGCTGAGCGATTGGTGTAAGTCGCAAGCATATTGTTGTATTCTGTTTTTGAGTAGAGCTAGATCTGCGGTCTCTTTTTCCGCGATTAGGGATCCAAATGGAGGATAATAGGGAGAAAGAAGGGAAGTATTATTCTGTGGAAATGGCATAAAAATCTTGTATAAAAACAAACTTTTATTTAGTACATCACGAAATATCCAGGGTGTACGCAGCAGCAAGGATTGTTGCTATACCACCAACCCACTTGTCAAGAGCGGCAGTTACGAGAGACCCATCTTTTTTTGATTGGACACTCAAAATTGTAAACTGATAAAGAAGAAAAATTCTAACCCCTTTTAATTAAATCGAAATGAGACTCATAATGCCTCAAACTGTTGGGAGTGGACAACCTGAGGTCAAACGAGACCTAGAGGAAGATCACAAACGAACGATGGATGAAATGACCTCATAGAGATGGCGGGCAGCAACTATATCCACACGGCACGAGACAGCAAAAAACGGATAAATGAACTCTAGTCTATGGAATATGGTCTTTTATTATTTAGTACCAGTTTATTGGTATATCTAAAGAAGTTAATTTCCCGCTTACTCCCGGTTTCCAAAATTTTCAGCAATCAGTCGACAACATCTAGTAATCAAAAGATGAACTACATCTTTTGCTAAATTTGATTGCGTTTATACGAAATGTGTCCGTAACGCCTAAATATAAAACGTTTAAGGAAAATACAACGATTTAGTCCTGACAGATCTACTAGCCTCTAGTTTGATCCACAACTAAAGCCCAGCCCACCTAATTGTAAGAGAGCAAAGCACGTGCCGACACACGCGACTGCATCATGCACTTCAATGCACACGAGTACATACCTCCGCATTATTTACGCTGTGTTTACATCGCATGTGGAATTTAATACAAATTATCAATTGAACGTGATCTGTAATAGGGCTGATAAGTCAAATTCCTGCAGAAAGTCTTACCCATCTTAATAATCACAACAGTTTCTACAGAATTAGAAAGATAATGGTGAAACAAAATGTTTCTCCAACTGTACATTCAAGGCAAATTGAAACTAAAGAGAAATCAACCCTAACGATAAATAGTAGATGTATTTTGTTATTTAAAGATGATTAAAAATTACTCAAACAAAATGCACTTGCAAGTCGCGTTCTGTAAGTTCTGTAACAATGTTATGTAGGTCGAAAAATAGGGAGAAATGATGGATAGGATCATGTACGCATCCAAAGTTCACTACTAAGCACGGTCTTATTGCAAAAAGTGAATTGTTAAATGACGATCGCGCTACTGAGCAATTTTAATGCACACCGTTCTATGTCTCAGGTTTAAAGTATAGGGTTTTCTTTATGCTGCCAACTCACAGACTGGCGATCGGCCGGTAAAAAGATGTTTGAGGAGGATGGAAGATACGAAAGGAAAGAAATTCTTGCAAGTGTTACACACCCCACACTATTTTTGATAAATATCAAAATCAAAAATATTAAATCCAACAGATAATTAGTAAACAGTGGTTTAAATGGCTACACTGTCGAAAATTTGACAGATAATTAGCAGAAATAATAGTTTGAACTGCAATACAGCCGGAAAGCGATAATATCAACGACATCAGTAGTGTAAATTGTGCCTCAGACACTACTACACCTTTACTTTGCATAACAGGTAAATGTAAAATATTCTTTGTATGTACAGGTGCAGGATATTATTTAATTTGCATTGACGTAATGTCCCACTTGATAACAATAAAAATCACATTGTTGGTTAACGCAGCCTTATACGAGGAGCTAACAAGAATTGAAAACATAAGCAAATTGAAACAGTCTATTATTTCTCAGACTATTGGGTCGAATTATCTTGGTTAAACGAACTCTTCATTATGCACTTCTGCCTTGACATGCTGGGCATTTAAGAGATACAATTTACACCAGTTGGTCATAATAAACATTGGTCTAATGCAAGCGGTTTGGCCCGTCTTTAAACTTTAGTACACATACAAATTACGGGGTTAATCACGATGTTTTCCTCAGATGAGCAAAGGGCTTAAGTAAAAGATGGATATGACGTTTACTGTTTTGCATTAGACACACAACAATGTAATACAATAAATGGGTAAATGGATGGGAAAATGGGAATAAGAACCACCTATGTCGGTTTGTTTGTAAAAACTGTTCGATTTTAAGATCAGAAAAAAGATTCATTTGCAAATCGCAAAAGTTTAAGAAATCGGCATAACAAGAAATGAAACATATATAAAAAGAAACCAGTACTTATAGTCATCAACAGATTGTGTATACTGCAGTAAGGCAAGTTCGTGGATCAGAGCGAATATGGCCCAAAAGCAAATAATAACTTGCAGCTACCACCTTCGAGAGCAGCGCGGTGCGCGCTAAAACATGTCTTGTTTATCGACAATCTCAGTATGTGGTGTGCACTTGTCAAGTTGACAAGACGTCTTTATCATCATTGTGGCCAATCCATTATGCTGGGCACAGATCTCTAAAAAGATGGCTTATGCCATAATCCGCTACGCATCTCTTCTGTTTTTTCTTATCGTATCAATGACATACACTACTCGTACAATGCCTGACATGGTGGAGACAGAATTTGCCGATCGGCATAAGGTACTCGCTGATTGTTTCCTAGGGTGCGCCAGATGTGCAGTGGTACGTCGTGCGGGACGGCTCCTTTCGTGCATTTTCCGCATTTCGGCTCCACTCGTTTGGCATCCGTTCGAAACAATTACTGTGAAATAAGTAATACTAGACCGAATCAAAACACAATGTCAAGTATGAAGCTTCATTCGCATCATGCGTTTTTACATTTGATTCGAGTATTAGATTATTTGTTAGTAGTAGAACGGGATACACCTGCAGGCTGATTTTAATTCAAATGGGAATCGATCGACGGGTAGCTCATCCGAGTTTCGAAATCACATTTCTAGGATCTTTGTCATAAATTTGTAGAGTTTCGGTTGAAATACACTATTGATTGAGGTAAATTGCGCTAGTCATCATTACGCAAAGCCTTAAATTAGTATTATGATATCCGTCTCATAATGATCAAACAATTTCAAGAAATGCTACAAAAAGGTTCTTAATGCGTTGTGACGCATTAAGAACCTTTTTTTTTTTTTAAGCCTTCGTGTCATGTCTTTAAATTTTTATACACTTTAAATAAAAAGTACTATAAAGTGCTTTAGGTGTCTTGACATTTTTTTATCACATTAAGTGCCGAGAAGAACAACGACAACAGTTGCAGTGCCACTCAGAGCTTTAAATCGCAAAAACCTGATAGCACTTTTACTGCGGCCGTCATCCTGGGACATAAAGTTGAAATCCTACGTGCCTCTAGTTTCACTAGTACCCTTACCCTTCAAAACCGTAACGCAGTAATACAATTATGCAGAAATAGATATGGCGGCAGTACTTCACTGGACAAACCCTTTGACAAGGAGCTCTACTGCTCCTGACTGACTAGACAATTCTAAACAATATTTTCGTCATTAGCGTTGTTATTATTAGTGGAAAATATAAAAAACAAAACTGCCTTCAAATGACTAATAAATAGAATTAACATTAACAAAGCCGCTTTTTATATTTAATTCAACAGCTCGATTGACCTTTACGGCGTAGCAACGACTCGATGGAAAATCTTACACAGAAAGCAAACAACAGCGTTTGAAAGCGATAACTTGTACTTAACATTTATGGAAAACAGGGCGGCCATGACAGTTGAGTGGCGAGCCTCCAAACGTCGCGCTCCGATTGGTTGAATGCCACACCTCCGATGACGTCATCCGCTCACGCGCATTGCGGAAAACTATTTAACATGGAACGAGGTGAACACTGCAGCGATTGGAAAATACTAAAATCTGCGATAGATTCCATTTAGATTATCTGTGTTCTATTTTTAATTGTTTTGTCGTGACATTTGAATTATCGACTAATTATATAAATATTACTTATGAATGTTTAATATCCGTTATATTACACGGAAACCTAAAGAACACGCCATTTTCTCCGTAGTCGGATAATGCGGTTAATGGATACAAATATAGAGGATACGTAGTATCTCATTATGTACGGTTCCAGATCTACTGATATCATCAACCCGCTTGTCAAATCTTATATTAAGAAAAAGCTCACTCTAGTATTTAGATATTAAATTGGCTTATCAGTTAGTAGTAATAACACTCATCACCACTGATTTCTGGAAAGTTTCGGAAACTGATGGATTCTGACGTTGGTGTTGGTTTTAGACGCACGTCCGATGCGATAAGTGTTACTGTCAACCAGGGCCCCTTTGCTATCTCAGTTGTGTGGTGATAGAGTGTCAATGGCAGGATTTTGTACGTTTGATATTCTGATAAAAGTAGTATAAGAGTAGTGCCTTGTCAGAGGCTAGCCATCGAGCTCCTAATCAACTGCCTTTGCAATTTTTTGGTATTCTGCTCTTCGATGGCAAGTCGATGGTACGTCGATGACGTCTCCTAATCATTTGCCATAAAAAATAGATCAAATTATTAATACTAAGATCGAACACTCAGAAAAAATTCCTTCGATCCGGCCGGATTCGCACCGACGCGTCGTCTTCTAGCTTACCGTGCCAGACGCTATACCAACTAAGCCACGGAACGAACCAGTGGACCTCACGAATTTTTCTGTTTTTTTTTGTGCTTGCGTCGTGTCTTTGTATTTGGTTTTTCAACGACTTTCACCGACTTTTCGTAGATGGCGCTACGACTAAAAAGGTAAGCTAGAAGACGTGTCGGTTCGAATCCGGCCGGATCTAAGGAATTTTTTCTGAGTGTTCGATCTTTGTATTAATAATTATAACAAACTAGTGGAGTAATTTCACAAAAAATAATTTGATATTCAATTCAATAAAAATTTAAAATACAGCGAATAGCGACATCTCTCGCCAGGACTGGTAACTGTAAAGGTACTAACTGGGTGATACCGAGTCCTATACGAGCAAGCGATGATGCAATGTAACGCCGTTTGTTTACGTATCGCAGCGTCCCTCCCCGCTTCGTCTCCTGGCCCCTTGTTCGATACGCAAGCGTTACTTTCACCGCGTGCTGTTTCAACGCGTCTTGTGGCATATAGTTCTAATTTATATGTGACGCATTCGCAACGCATCGTGTGGCATCGCTCGGTTTTTGTATAACCGATCAAATGCCTGTGTTGTTTGACACATTCATTATCGTCCACTTCATTCTAATTATACTACAGCATTTTATTCATTTATGTAATTTTATTTTTATTAATAAAGGTATAAAGATCATTTATTGCACCCTCTGATAATTATTGTTTATAAAGTTTATCATGTCACTCCGAGGTTGCCCGGAAGAGATAGGCCTGGTGTACCCGTCTTACGAATAACTTGCCTCTTTCGACTAAAGGTGCTATTATATAAAATTCGTCATTTGCTCTATGCACATATTAGATTTAAAATGTGTGAATCTCGAATTGTATCAAAATTGAATGACGTGGATATAGTTTTCGGTCCGTGTCTTCTCTACACGTACACAGTATTCTTAATATGGAATCGAGGAAGACTTTGCATTTTTCTACATTGATGCACTTCGTTGTCAGATACAAAAGTCGACCTTATCTATATTCCAAGTTAAAATGGCATACTTATTATTCATATAATTCACGCAGGGTAAATAGTTTTTTATTGGTAACACCATTTCATAAAACAAGAGCATTTGAGGGTAACTTCCGGTATCAGGCATCTAAATGCTGGAACAATCTGCCTCCTCCACTTAGACAATCTCAATTTCAATATCTGCATTCAAGACATATGAAAAATCTGTTAATGGAAAACCAGCGAATGCTCCGATGTCCGGATGTCCCTACCTCTTGCCTTCTTGCTTATTTATATTTATGTATATTTACTTTAATCTTTTATATAATAATATAGACATATATAGAGATAGACATATTGCTGAGTCGTATCCTTTTCTTCATTTGCGCCACTATGCACACTTACCTATTAACCTAAAATTACTCTCACTCAGTTACTTGTTGTTTTAGTTTTAAGAATTAGATTTGAGTCTGTATAGTGTCTCAATTTCATGAATAAACGTTTTTCTTTCTTTCTTTTTTCCTTACATTTGTTTATGTTCTAGCGTGCAACAAATATTGTATACCATTCGGTGATCCATAAGTTCAATGTACGAAGCGAAAACCAATTTCCAGGTATATATCGCTACCGCCTATGCGCATACGCCTGGCGTCTTTAGAAAGTAGTCGGCCTTCATGATTGGCTAAGTCTAATTATTGGAAAGGCCAACTTCGTTACAAAATGACACCCGTTGGAACCACACTGATGTAGGGATGCACGATTTTTTGCCTTGAATCGATTTTTTAAATCGTAATGGATCGAATAGATTCACAGATTGAATCATATGCTTTTGAATCGAACACATAAAATCGTTTCAAAATTAATTTTGATAAAAAAAATTTGGACAGCCTTTTCAGCCTCAGTCGATTAAGACTTTCATTTAGGGTTTTTTTTATTCAAATGTAAGTAATGCATTTGACCTCTATCTCACCTGATGGAAAGTGATGATGATGTGACGACGATGGAGCATGCATACCTAAATAATGCCTATTCACTCTCGCCTTGAAAAGGTCCAAGTTATAACGTTCAGGGAACAAGTCTGCAGGCAGGGAATTCCACTCCATAGCCGTTTTTAATTACGAATAAAAAATGATAAATGGCCACCACATCCACAGTTACAGATGTCGATTCTTTCATCAAAGTTTTTAATCACTTTTTGACAAAATGGTGGGTGTATTTCGCTAATCACTTCACGAATTTTGAGCTTTAAGGCTGCAATCGGTTCGATTGGCTCCGTATAGACTCTGTCTTGACATAACCCCACATAAACCCCATAAAAATTAATTCAGCGGTGTTAAATCACATGATCAAGCTGGCCACTTAACGGCTGAATTTCGTGAAATTTCCCGATGTGTGACTTGGGACGTTGGCATTGGGCCGTTTTTTTTTTCGAAAATTCGGCTGGAAATGCGGTTACGGTCAATGGATTACGTTATGGAGAGATGTTAACAACTCGATTTTGGCCTATTATTGATCATATGGATATCACTAACATGTGGTTTCAACAAGACGGTGCCACAAGTCCCACGGCCACCGAAAAAATACAGTTTAAAGACTTGGAAAATATCGATGACAATATTGTCACAACACTGATAGTTCTTTGTACGGTAATTTGGACATCCTCCCCGAAATATTGAATAAGGTACCAGAAACGATTGCAGAAAAAATTTAAAAACAAAAAACAATCTAAAAATGTAATAAAACGATATCTTACGATATCCGGACATGGTTTATGCAAGTATCTTTTGTGATAAGCTGGTAAAAGATAAGTTGCACATTATGTCGATTGAGATGCTTACACAATAAAGTACAATTATCTTATATAAAGTAAAGATTTTTAACTTTAGTCCTTGTATTTAGATAAGTTCACTATGAAAATATACAGTTTCAAATAATGAAAGCGTCGAAGGAAATTTTCTTTGTGCTTGTCCAATTTTCACAAAAAAAATAAAACATCATGATATTCAAAAAAAAAATAAAAGCTATCAGTAGTCGAGCTCCTTGAGAAAGAGTTCGTCGAAGCAATTACTGCGTTCCGGTTTCGAAGAGTAAGGGTGCTGGTGATATTACAGGCACATGGGACTTGTTAACTTATGTCTCAGGGTGACGGGCGCAGTGGCAGTGCCTTTTAGACCTTTGTGATTTAAAGTTCTGAGTGGCAATACAACTGTTAAGGATAGGCGTGTGGCTTCTCACCAGGCGCACGACTTGGTCGTCCCGTCACTTGGTATTATAAAATAAATCAATTTGCCAAGTGGAGCTAAAAGCACATGGAGAAATTCGTAAGGCCTGCTGGCTCGATCTGTAGTTAAGTTGGCAGCGCGGTAGCCACGTCGAGACAACGTGGCTACCGCGTTTGCGGTTTGCTTTGGGGTAATGCCGCCGATATCAATAGAATTTTTGTCCTGCAGAAACGTGCAGTTAGGGCAATTTACAATCAGGGCCCCAAAGTATCTTTGAGAGATAAGTTTAAGGAAATTAACATTCTTACACTAGCCTCACAGTACATTTATGAGAATGTAATTTATGTTAAAAGGAATAGTAATTTATTTATGAAAAATAGTGACAGACATAACATTAATACGAGGAATAGAAACAAACTAGCTTTTCTTGATAGTCGTCTTCACAAAGTCAAAAAATCATTTAAGGGGCAATGTATACGCTTCTATAACAAGATTCCGGTTGATATACAAAATTTGCCTTTCACGAGGTTTAAAACTATAGTGAAACAAAACCTTTATACTAAAGGTTATTATACAACTTCTGCGTACTTGGATGACAAAAATCCGTGGTAGTAACCCGTTTAGCTCATGGAGGTAGTCTCGATCTCTGATGTTTCAAATAAAAAAAAAGTATATTGTAAATGTTACAAAGAGCAACCCCTAGAGTTTCTTGCTCATTCTTCTCAGGGGAATATGCCTTACGAATGAGCGGTAGAGTTTAACCATTGTGACGATTTCAAGTGTAATAATGAAATAAAGATTATTTTGAATTTGAACAACAGTCGCTAGTTCGAGTCCAGACTGGCCGAAGGAATTTTCCCTTTTTTCAGCTTTGTATCAATAATAATAAGAAATTAGTAAAATTATCAATAAGAAATCTTTGTAGTAGAAGTACTGCCACCTTACCTATTTCTGCCGCTAAGCAATGATGTGAGCATTATTGCGTTCCGGTTTAGAAGGCAAGGCTGCTGGTGAAATCACAGTTACAAGGGACTTGTCAACTTATGTCTCAGGGCAGAGTGAGGGGCTCCATGGTAGTGCCCTTCAGATCTTTGCTATTTAAAGCTCTAAATAGCGCTACACCTGCTCTGCACAGGCTTTGCTCTATCCACCAGGCACACGATTTGTTCGTACCGTCACTTGGTGATATAAAAAAGACTTCTATTTTATTTCCATGTTGAGAAGGATTTAATAACATGTTTTCTTAAATTACTTTAACAAGTCACGTCATTAATGTATTTATACAAGTGATTCAATGTCCACGTCAGTATAAACGAATTACGTGCTTCATTGGATTGTATTTTTTACTTTGATAGTTAACTTTATTTACAAAGATAAATAATAAGGATTTTAACCAATTACAAAGCTATCACGTATTATTTCACGTTCTACCTAAGTTGACGTCTCATAGTTTAGACCAGCCCCAGTAGATTCACGAGCATTGATTTCGACACTGACTATGGAACAGCTGAATATTTTTCATGGTTTAAGAGTACATCAAGTTTGATTTTGGCCCATTTTTATCGCAAGCCATAGAGCAGCGATTTGCTGGAAGACGTTGGTTCGAATCCAGCCGAATCAAAGGAATTTTCTCTGTGTTCGATTTTTGTATTAATAATTATAACAAAGTATTGGAGTAATTTCACAAAAATAATTGAATGTCGTGGTGGTCGAACATCGTGACATTCAGTAACACTTAAAAATTACAATTATCAAAGTGACATCTCTCAGTTGTTGTTGGCTGAGTGAAGAAATAGATTTCTCACAAATGGCGCCACGGCAAAAAAGTCTTGAAAGAAACTAATAGAAAAATATTAGAAAACATAATGAATATTAAACAAATTTTGCAAAATACAAAAGATTTGCGCAAGTCCGATCTAATAGTGTCATATTACGACTATTTCGAAGACTGGACGTAAGCAAAATAAGTATACCACTTGTAATGTAGGGCAGCATTCATTTTTTATTTGGATACTTTTGTTATTGTATTGCAAATGCGTGTTTCATAATTTATGTGCTGCGTTTAGATTTTATAACATTGATGACTAGTGCCATTTTCGAAATTCGAAATACATCCTTGAAATATTTTATTTTTATTGAACATCAATTTGTTACTATTTGACATTTATCTATTTTTAACCGACTTCAAAAAATGAGAACGTTCACAATTCGATCTTTTTTAGTATACGTTACGCAATTATTCCGGGAGTTTTTTTATTTGTGAACCGACTTCAATGATTTTTTTTATTTTAAAGGGGTAGGGGTAGTGGTCTCGTTAAAATTCGAAAAAAATATTCCACCTCTAAGGGTGGCAAAGTAGGGGATGAATCCGTTTTATTGGATTTCACCTAGTTTCCGTTAGCCGATTTCAATAAAACTTGGCAGTATGTAATTCCACAAACTTTTCAGGTCGGTCTTTTTTTTAAAAAAAAAGTTATAATAATCATTACCAATCGGATCGAAGGATTTTTTCCTTGCGTGTGTTCATCTTTGTAACAATAAAATAATACTCCATGAATTTCGAGTATGTTGTTAAAATCACAGAACGTGAGGTGTGTGAATTTTTGTGTGTATTTTTACAATAAATCTAAGCTAAAAGCATTATTTTTCCGGATTTAAATCGCCCATGGTCACGGTTCAACCGTGACCATGGGACCTGTAAACGGCCCGAAACGTCGGTTTGTTTGAAAAAACAAATATACGCGATTTAAAAATAGTTTCATTTCCTATGTGTAACAATCGCGAAAACCTAAGAACTCGATAAAAGCATTATTTTTAACTATGCTATTTGTATGCCATACCATAGCCTATAGGACATTTAGGATTGTCTCTTCTAGTAATATTTCGCTAGATATGTCTGTTATGGTTCAACGAGTCATTAACTTTGGCTTTCCAAGGTCATTGATTACGGATATTCAAGTTTTTAGGCTCATCCTAGCTTCTTTAGGCTTGTAGCACTATAGCAAAATCTGCCCTTCAGGGCAGTGACTCTACCAGTAACTGGATGGATGTAATCGCGGCTTCGACGAGCACGAATGGATGTTTGACGTAATACTTTTGCTTACGCTTAGCAATTTTTAACTACGCGCTCCATCTACTTTTACTGTAGATTTTTTAAATAAATTTTTTGTCGTCAAAACAAATTTTTCATTATCTTTTGCCGAAGTTGTTCGCGATCGTTTTGTTATACCCTATATGTACGAATGCATCTCCAAAAGGGTCTTGAGAGATGGATATCGGTGTATAAAGTTCCAGTGCAACGCTGTTGCATATGCCCAAGGCTTTAATAGCAGTAGAGCTCCTTAAAAAAGAGCTCGTCACTTCAGAGTACTGCCACTTACCTATTTCTGCCGCCAAACAGAATATAAACATTACTGTAGGGTGTTGGCGAATTTCCAAGCACATGACAAAGTCAAAATTAAATAATAATTTATTCCATAAAATTTTTAAACTTGAAACCGTCATGTTTAAGCTACTGCTCGTTCACTCCCTGAGAAGAAGGAGCAACAGACTCTAGGGTTTTGCTCTTTACAAATAAACGGAAAGGCTATGAAATAACACTTCTAGGGTCGTATTCCAGAACTCTACTCAATGCTCAAGTCAGGATCTGAGCAGACTTGAGTATGATTTCAAGCACTGGAAACACGACCCTAATGGCAAGGACTTGAGTATGATTTTCAGTGCTCACTGCAATACTCAAGTCCTGACTCGAGTATTGAGTTGAGTTCTGGAATACGACCCTGAATCATAATTGTGTGGAATCAAGACTCATGTTGTCTTTCCATACATCTTTATCTAACAAATACTCTTCAATTTTGTAATATGACTTTTCAATTAAAATACTTTTAATGTAAGTTGTCATGGAACTTGTCAACTTATGTCTTAGGGTGACGCAGTGCACTGCCCTAGAGGCAATCTTTGCGATTTAAAGTTGTCAGTAGCACTGCAACTGCTATGGACAGGAGTGCCCGCTTACCATCAGGTGTACAGCTTGTTCGTCAGTCACTTGGTACCACAAGGAAAAGGTTAAAAGGACAGTATTACTTGAAATATTTAGTGAAGTAGAGACAATTCTACTTGTACACATGTGCAGTTAATAGCGAGTCGTAACGCTTTAACATCCCTAACAATGTCATATGTTTATATAACAATGCTCTGGTCGTAAAAACACTCATCTGTCTACAATAATTGTCCTTCGCGACTGTAAGAATTTGGTAACCTTTAAAGGAGTTTTTATTCCAACGATACTGCTCTACTGCGTATATCACCCTGAGACATAAGTTGACAAGTCCCATGTGCCTGTGATTTCACCACATCGACTATATAACCAGAAATAGAGACGAAATGTCATTTAAATTGTTTGAAAACTATTCTGCTATATCATTACGGTGACGCCTGCGTCCCGATTGTTATATATATACTCGATGTTACAGCAGCACCCTTCCCCTTCAAAACCGAAACACAGTAATGTTAATATCATATATTCACGATGGTCTATTTTTTATTGGTTAAAAGTAACTATTAGACCACAATCTCACAGCCTCCTGTCTGATTTGAAAGTCTGCTTAACGTTGTGCAATGTCAGATTATTAATTTAAGAGTTCAACGGTTAGGCTCCTGATAGTTACTGTCGATGTAGTCCAGGAAGGAACATGCTTGCTTCTTCTTATTATTGAGCCAGGCTTTTATCGGATGAAGTAATATGATACGATCTCTTTCCTTCGATATAAGAAAACGTAGTGACGTAATAGAAGCCGAAACATATTTCCGTTTCGATAGTGTATTATCTTTAATAAGTTTCTCTTTTCCTGTAGGTACTATTCTTAACACCTCTTCATTGGTTTTTCTTTCTGTGTGATTCCCTTCATTCTTCTCCAGTACCACATCTCACCTAATCGCTCTCTGTAGTGCTTGCCTTCTAGTAGTTTATTAATTCGCGCCTTGAAAAGGCCCATGACGCATTATCAATTAACCAAAGCAGGGAAAAGTCACTACCTATGCGGGATGGGGGATGTCTTTGATGAGTTTATTCAATTACCTTATCCTGCATGCAGGTTTAATGACGGTGATTATCTTCAGTTAGAGTATAGATTAATTAGTAAGTTACAGTTATATATATCAATGTATATTATCATATTACGTATTGTGGTGATGGATTTTTCCTACGTCTTGCAAACATTTTGACAAATTGGTTTACTCTTTTATAATTACGTTATTAAGTGTCAAGTGTCATTGAGACGCTCAAGTAATCCATCAGAAGTAAAAGTTTACTTGATTCTTTTGAAAAATTTTCCGCAAATTTGTCATCAACACAATGTACGAGGGCAGTTTGATAAATACGTGACTTTAAGAGCTGTCACACACGGTACTTTTAGCGATCTACCTTTACACGCGCGCGCGATTATAAGCAGCGATGCAACCGCGCGACTGCATCAATACAAACGCGAGATTGCATCGCTACACTTGGGCGCCGTCCTTGTCATCGCTCGCGGGATGATCCGTGCTTTCGAACATACTGTGTTTAGTCTATAGTTTAGTAAATTGTCTAGTTTTCGTCGCGCGACCATCAATGCATCGTATTGATCGGACGATCGATGATCAAATATACTGATCAATACAGAATGTCCTAATTGCGCTCGCTAATATTCGTAAAAATCTTTTTTCCGTACGTCGAAATACCCACTGATTGTGAAATTCACCGCGCTTTTTCCTCTTCTTATAGAGTATAGTAGTTCACGTTTCCTTTTTTAATGCCATTTACGATTAAAGAAGTATATTGCCCAACAGCAAAAACTGTGTAGAGGTGCACAGGTTAAGAGACACACGATTTCTTATCGCGCGACCGGTTTCATCACCTGTTGGAATCGTATCTCATCATCGTGCGAGCGATGACAATGGGACGGCGTCTGAGGATTTATAGGCAATTGCATCGCTACAATCGCGCGTTTGCATCGCTGCTACAAGTCGCCGTGTGTAACCACTCTTAAGGTTACATAAATACTTTTTTCGGAAATTGTTTTTATTTCTTAACTTAGAACTCCTCACTAACCAATTGACGTTACTTTTTTAAATTAAGCACGATGATAAAATAGGTGAGGTCGATATATTTTTTGAATATGGAAAAAAACGGAATTTCGAGAATTCCGTTTCTCATCTGCAATCAGAACATCAAAATTTGTCGAATTATCAACTGTTGCCACACCAGGTTTTGCCCCATTTGACTTTGTTCATCTAATTTTATATCAACTTGCATCAAATGAGGAAGTGATAGCCGAAACAGAAACTTGTGTTTCAGTTTGACAAAAAATATTTTTTGATTAGTTGATAAGGTTGGATATCACTGGTCAAGGCAAAAAGCAAAAAACGGCTACGGCCTTATCAAACCGCCCTTGTAACTGCAGACTGCCTGTGTACAGTACAGACAGCTTATTTGTCGTACAGTTGCATTGAGTGCCACTATACTTATGACAAGTAAATTCTCATAAAAGCCATAGAACGACTCATATAACCCACTGAACCAAACGGAATCAGTGTACCATCTGGGTCACGAATAATAGATTTGCATAACTGCAAAAAACAGATGACGTAATACTTGAAAAATAAGTCCTAGAAAACAGATTTGTTTGTTCTTACGAAGTAAACAATTCTATTTAAGCCCCGACGTGGGGGAACTTGTTGTGCATTGAAGTCATTTTGTATTTAGGTCCAAGTCATGAAGCGGAATGGAAATTTTATGATCGCGTAATAGGAATAAATACGGCCGGGGGGGAATGAGTGGGGAAAAATTGAGGACGAATTTCTGGAATTTTCTCGAATGTTTACGAGGAACGGATGCGACGAAGTGGATAACAGAACATAGAAGCTGTTTAAGGAGCTCTTTTTTCATATAAATAATGTAGGTACGTTTTATACGATCCAGCTCAAATCTAGTTTCAGTTGACCTAGTTGAAGACTCCGGTAACCAGAAGGCTGGCGTTATTTCCGCCAAAGAATAAGCTTAGCCATCCAAAGAGAAAACGTTGACACTGGGCACAATGCCCCAAGGCGCGGCCATCGAAGTACTATCCAAGTAAAAGGTGGTAAAATTCTATTAATTTTTAACCGACTTGAAAAAAGGAATAGGTTCTCAATTCCGCGGTATGTTTTGTATATGTTACGTTTTTTTTATTTTTTTACTCCGACATTTAAGACCCGATTTCTATGATTCTTTTTTTGTTGGAAAAGGGGTACCTAATTTGTGGTCCTATTCAAATTTGAAGAAAACATTCCACCTCTAAGGGTAGCATCAGGAGATGAATCACGTTTATTGGATTACACCCTCTTTCCGTTAACTGTTTCCGTCAATGAAACTTGGCAAATAGATTTTTTTAATAATAATTAAGTGACGGGATGAAAATGTCGTGATGGGAGGCTACACGCCTGTCCATGACAGTTGCAGTGCCACTCAGAGCTATATATCGCAAAGATCTGAAGGGCACTGCCACTGTGCCCGTCATCCTAAGACATAAGGTGACAAATCTCATGTGCCTGTGATTTCACCAGCAACTTTACCCTTCAAAACTGCTTGAAAACAGAAATAGGCAACTTGGCAGTACTTCCCTGGACGAAATCGTTCACAAGGAGCTCCACTGCTATTAAATGTAACGTAATTCCACAAACCTTTGAGGTTCTCTTTTATAAAAATTCTAATTTAAAATTCTTATGTGTTAAGCATTGACACAACTATATTGTATAGACACAATTATATGGACGTCGTCGGGTCCGCGCTAAAAAGTGTCCGAACTTGTAGGGCGTTAAAATCGTATATAGAGCGTCATTCACGCTTTAGTCTTCGTTTGTTCGACTGACAGCGAAGTAAGCAAAATTAGATAGTACTGCGATGACATTACAATTTAAATTCAACGTTTTAGCTTTTTCATATTCCTTTACATGTCACTACGTTTAAATAGGTTGACTTGGGACATTTTTTTCGTGGTTTTTGTATTAGACCCGTCGTCCATTTATTTGTAAGTCAATGGTGTTAAGTAACATTTAGTAACATTATTTATTTTGAATTTTATGTAATATATATTTATTTCTTAATTTTCGTTTCTATGCAGAGCTGTCCTTGCCTTACAAGGCAAATTATTTTTTAAATGTCATTTCGTCACGTGTATTATATACATACATTTCACGTCACGAAATGACATTTAAAAAGAATCACATAAAACTCGCTTTGAGAAGTAATCCTGTTTTTAATAATATCAATAACATATTGGATATTCATTCTCATAAGGAACTACATTTCAAATGTTATAATTATAACACAAATAAGTCAATGGACACTGGCTCTTCCTAGTTTCTATTACAAGTACAATCAGCATCAAAAGTTGTATTCATAAAGTTGTAATACTGATCTTTTAAAAAAATATACTAAAATAGAAAACGCTATATTATACTTTTAGACGCGCGCCATAGCAATTGTTTCATTACTGATTTTTTTTTAATTTAAAACAACCACCAAGTTATTAAATTTGAGATTACACAATACAAATAGACTGGTGCTGAAGCTATAGTCAAATACCACTTGTTTGCATAGCCTTGAAGTATATGCATATGTCACAACTAATAAAATAAGATATTATATTATATTATATACCATGTATTTTCGGCAATGTAATGAAAAGTAAAAAAAATCTAGGTTTTTTTTTTAAAGAAATATAAGAGTGCCTTGTGTTCTCGCAATTACTACAAATTAGGAATTAAACCATTTGTTCTGGATTTAAAATCGCGTATATTAAGTCAACCGTGACCATGGAACCTTTTTTTGAAAATCAAAAAATAAACAAGCCATTTTTAATCCCGAAAAAATAGTTTCATTTTCTGTGACCGCTTCGTTTTACCAAAAATATCAAATTTGTTTGACACCGTGTCACGGCAGCGGCAACACAACCGGTCGACCTTTAGTTGTAAATACCGTGTAAGACTTATTCCAAATTTGCTCTAAACATTTTCTACATGTTTGTTATAACTTGAATGCAAAAAATATTTTTACAGAAGTTCCGATTTATAGGGAAAAAATAAATAGGTATTTTTTTATCACCTTGTACAATACTTGTAACTATGACTTGTAACTGTCTCTGATTGCCACGCGTAGGTCTCAGATTCGATTCCCGGGCCGGGATAAATATTTGTATGGTCTACATTTATTTTTCTCGTGAGTTTGGGTGTATATTGTGGTTGTCTATGTGTGTGTCCATGGCACCCGCGACCCAGTGTTGCCCTAGTGCGGGGCTATGTTAAGTGTGTGCGTTATTATTAATAATATATAATAAATATACGAATAGAATATTGTAGAAAATGAAAATAAGACATCTAAAATTACGTATACTAAATTATTTTTTTATTATTATTTATGACGAATAGTGTTTTAAAAAGGTGTTTACAATACATTCTATTTTTATCAGTGAATATGGTAACAAATAGAATTGAAATAACCATAACACTGGGTGATGACCCGTTCAAAGTCAAAGTAATACGTGACGTGGATGGTGTACCAAGGCGAGCTGGAGGTGTGGACGTGACGCAAACAACGACGCGCCACAGGCGCAATATGATGAAATCATTGCTCAAATAAAAAAGTAGAGTTGGTTATGACGGCACAGAATGTTGTTTGTACAATAAATAACCACTGACCGCAATATTCAAAACTGGTAGGTATGACACACGGGACAGCGTTAAGTATTTATAACTAATGTTAACAAATAGAAAGAAAATACATTTATTTAAACTATAACAAGTGACACCACACGTGGAAAAAAAAACAGAAAAAATTATTAAGACAAAAAGTAGATTACAAAACAAAAACTAAATGAAACCACAGATAACAAACAATAGACACTATCAATCTCGCTGCGTCTCTGGAAAAGTCGAGACTCGGTTTTCGAGAATCCGTCTCGAAAGTATTTTCAAAATTAGTTTTTTATACTTGGTATAGACTAGGCGTTTAAGCAGTCAAAAACATGATATTTAAATCATGTTCTCTAGTAACATAAGTTTATTAAATAAAAAATATAAGTTTTATTTTTATAGCGGACACAAAAAAGGGTGTTTAATACAGGAAAATTCGGAGTCAGGTCAAAAGAACTCCGTTTACTGGAGAATGTACATAATTGGCCTTAAGAGCCAATACAACCTTACGTTTTGGTAGATTCTGCAGAACAGTGAAAGTGTTGAAACAATTTCTTTGGAAAAAAATATATAGTAAAATTGAAGATATACACTGATTACTATACGGTGTGAAAAGACGATTCCTCAAAATTTTCACGATAGAAAAAAAAAACACAAACTTACCTCGAAATTTTACAAGAACGCTGTATTCAATAGGTAGTTTACACATTACCAACGATTCTTTTTTAAATCAACTGCACTAAATAGAACATGTTGTATAGTATACGGAGCAGGTACATTTTTCAAATGACTTCAATGTAATTTTTTTTTTTAATTCTTAAATAAAGTCCCTGCCACTCGACCCAAGCAAAATTTGAATTCAAACTGAGATAGTAACGCCTCTTAAGTGCCAAATTCAAACGACTAATCATGGACACTCGAGAAGACTGGATTTCTTCGCCGCTGACTCTTACATTGGTCAAGTACATATCCACAACTGTGCTGTCATCAGCATACCCGAAAGTATCTGGAAGTAACATATCGTTCATATGCCGCAGAAAGAGAGTTGCGGACAGTACGGAACCCTGAAAATCGCAATCTCCCGATGTTCGGACGAGTAGCCTTTACATCTCAAAATACTTTCATTACCTATTTACAAGCTTCTGGTGAAAGGGTTCGCGTCCAGAGAAGTACTGCCGCCTCATATATTTCCGCCGCTAAACTGTTCCGGTTTTGAAGGGTGCTGGTGAAATTACAAGCACATGGGACTTGTCAACTTACGTCTCAAAGGGACGGGTACAGTGGTAATGCCCCTCGGATCTTTGCTATTTAAAGCTCCGAGTGGAAGCGCAACTGTTATGACTTGTTCTCGTCACTTGATATTTGGAGAGGCCAGGACTCAACTGATAAAGGCACCGTGCACATCCAGCTCTGAGTATAATATAGTGTCACAGTTTTCGTTTTACTACAGTCTCATATTTTTTGGTTGAGAATATGAGTTTAAGCGGGTTTAATATTATTTAAAGACTTTTACGGATTGTTTTGAGCATCATTCGCGTACACTTGTTGCCTCTAGTTTTTTTAACTCGGACGACAGTTTTTGAGGAGGCCAGGATGTAAAATGAATGCGTTTTGTGTGCGACGGGAAAAATACTTAAAAATAAATGTTATTATTTAATAAATGTAATAAATAAATGTAGAGGGAAACTGAAGTGGTGCACAATGGCGCAGCCAATATTATAAAAAAAAAACTTGTCTATATAAGCTTCCTGTATGCATTTTAGTTAATGTAGATACTCACACAGTATTTTAACGTGATCATGTGTGATTATAGATTGTAAAACATAAAAATGCGTTCCATTCCTTTTCTGAGTTGGCGCGTAATGGAGGTCACGTCGCCAGCCAATCAGAGCGCGTTGCGCGAAGGCGCGCCCTGATGCACGGCTTACGCAATCTCCGGCGCAATTTTCTATATAAATGACTTATAAAGTCAATGTCATTTGTAGGGTCAATTTTAAAAAACGTGAATTTTGAAAAATTCTGCCTTGGCGTGAATTAATGTGTAATGCGATATAACATGAGATACATGCATATGACTGATGGTCTTGGAAAGCACGGTACAAACAATCCTTCGGGTTCAGTATTCTACCACGATAGCACATGCTTTGATATCGCACAATGAGAATGACAGTGACACATTGCAACATTTTTTATTTTAATTAATGAGCAATTAAAGTTCTGAAAATTGTAATTTCTTACTCAACGAAGATTTTTGAACGCGGTTTTCAACTAAAATAAAAAGGAACCTATATAGTTTTACAAATATTATATAAATTATCACCTACCATGATAAAATAAAGGAATTTTTATTAGTAGTTTTAATAGAATTTCATTTAGTATCACTATTCCTCATAACATTTTCATGTAAGTAAATTAACATTCCTTATTATGCAATGTCACAAAGTAGTCATGGAAACAAATTATGCCAAATTTGATTTTAAACTTCAAAAATTAAAGTCTAAATTACTCTATAACTTATCCACTAACCAGCGTAGATCTGGTCCACCAATATTAGTATATATATATCCTTCACGGAGTTACTAGTAAATTCTTTCACAACTCAGCGATCTCTGTCACTACAAAAAAAAATCAATATCGTGCTGTCTCCCATGCCCCTTACAACATAACGTCTCATTACGTCATGTAGCAAATTTTAGGCAAATAAGGAACTTGGGGTTTTTTGAAGTATTAAGTTTATACTCTCAAATCCAAGATGACGTTAAAAATAAAAAAAAATAGGTTTTTGTACAGTGACGTTACCATTCTCAGCGTACGATATATTTTTATGAGCATGCGCATGCTGTCCTATGCGGAGTACGCGGTTGTTAGCTTTAACTGATAATAATAATAAATAAATTATATGTAAAAATTGCTGTTTTTTCGCCATGGGAGAGGAGAGAGTCTATAGATATCCATAATAATTATTATGCGTTTTTCTCCACAAACTACACATGATAAGTACATAGGGATCTTAGTGAATTCATGACACAACACGTATTTTGAAGGAGCTGATGCTTGTCACCTTAACACCTGTACCTACTACAATTCACCAGGCCCTCACCCTTGGGAATAACACATACAAACTTATGGCATTCTGATATTCCAATGATTCCAATTCTGATATTCGCACGAAGCGTTACGCTGCCACATTTATATGGCGAATGGCTATTGTAGTTGCAGACTTATTCCCTGAAAGTTATAACTTGGGCCTTTTCCATGCATTTTCCGTGCATGCTCCATCGTTGACCGAGACGGAGATCAAATGCGCACTTATTTTTAAAATAAAATACTGGTGGCTGTCTTTATTTAATATAGCAATTAGTCTAGTGAGATAAACTTAAACTTTATCAGGCGACGGTGTTTTACCGGCCGACCTTCAGGCAATTAGCGCGAGCAGACGCGTGAGTCCGGACATATCGAAAAGAAGAAACAGTATGCCAAATTGAGTTCCACTGTGACCGCTCTAATCAAATGGTACGACTGTTGGGACCGTTCGGACGTAATAACTTGACTTAAGACAACTTGTGTAGGAGATGGACTTCGCAGATTTACACAGCCATTTCTATATACAGGAGAGGCTACTTAATTTTAAGTCAAGTAGGGAAAGGGGAATTTGAACACGTACATTACACATGGTAAAGGTTCTAGATGTAGATCCGATCGATAATAAAGAGAAACAGCGGTAAAAAAACCTCTGTCGATGTCATTCCCTGCGAGTGCTCAGTAAGAAATGAGAAGACTACAATAAACTACACGGCGAGAGGAGGCTACTCCGAGGCGTTTGTACGCTGTCACATCCCAGAAAGAAGATAAGCGAATGAAACTGTAGAGAGTGGATGGAGGAAACGAGCCGACATAGTGGATTAGGCGGCATTTGCACTGGTTAATAATTTGGTCCACATGGTTGCAATATAATTAATCCAAAAGTTTTTCCAAACAAACATCAAAACGTTCCTTACTCAATTTATGCCTAAAAGGACATCTAATATCTAACAAAATGAGTATAGTTTCACTGTGTCCATCCTACCATACATTAGGCATACAAACATCCTGAAATTATATTGTACTCGCATGCTAAGTACAGTTGCACTTAACTAGGTGTAACATGTTGTTTTGTAAAGGGAAAATGTTAGTAGTTCAATTTTAAGTAATAATAACGGTCACCTATCAGTAATCCGAAATGATATTTTCTAGAAATAACGTTTAGTCGAAATTTTATAAACTCGAAAGTAATTTTGAGAGGAAAATGTTTTTTCTTTTAAACCTAAGTTAACCTAACCTAATCGTGTCTTTGCGATAAACATTCAAAATATCCTGAAACAACAACTGTTTCGTTATAATTCGGTTTTCGCTGTAATGAGAATTCGAACAAACGTTATTTCGGAAAAAAAATAATAGGGGTTAAAGTATGAAATTGCCGATTTGCACTGAAAATGTAAATTGTTTATTTTTTAAATTTTTAACTTTATTTAATCAAAATAGTTGCCATTATTATCTATACATTGCTGCCATCTAATGGGAAGGTTATTAATGCCTTTGCGATAGAACTCCGACGATCTAGACTGCACAAACTGTGTGAAAGCATTTTGTACTGCCTCCTGGGAAGAAAACTTCTTGTCACGTAGATAATTGTCCAAATCACGAAAAAAATGGTAGTCCGTTGGAGCAAGGTCTGGTGAATACGGAGGATGACGAATGGTTTCTAGCTGCAGTTCTTGAAGGGTCAAAATGGTTTCTCGTGCTGTGTGAGGTCTCGCGTTGTCGTGGAGCAATAATGGTGAAGATCGATTCATGAGTCGGGGCTGTTTTACTGCTAGTTTTGTCAACATGGTTCGGAGTTCGGCACAATAGACATCTGCCGTTATTGCTTGACCAGATCGGAGAAAACTATAGTGAATAACACCATGCTGAGACCACCAAACAGTTACCATTACCTTTTTATTGGTAAGTTATGCTTTAGGACACTGTTGTGGCATTTGACCTGGGGTCAGCCATTGCATTTTTCTTTTCCGGTTATCATAAAGAATCCACTTTTCATCACATGTTACAATTCGATCCAATATTCCTTCATTTCTGTACCGGTTCAACAAGGCAACACAAGTTTCAACACGCGTTTCTTTCTGCAGATCAGTCAAATCATGAGGCACCCATTTTTCGTATTTTTTTATTTTATTGATTTGACGCAAGTGAGTCAATATTGTGGGTAAGGTAACGTTAAACCATGCCGCTAATTCCTGGGTAGTTTGATTAGGATCGGCTTCCACTATCTCTCTTAATTCATCGTTATTCACCTGTGTGGGCGGTCTTCCTCGTGGCTCGTTCTTTAAGTCGAAATTTCCATCACGAAAGCGTTTAAACCAAAATCGCACGGTGCGTTCATTAGTAGACCCCTCTCCAAACGCAGCATTGATATTGCGGGCTGTATCTGCCGCGTTAGTTCCGCGTCGGAACTCGTATTCAAAAATCACTCGAATTTTCGCAGTATCCATCTTTCTTGTCTAAATTTAATAACAAAAACAATTGAAAGTCGATATTCAAATGTTTCAAATTAAAAAAAAAAAAAAATCACAGAAACCATTTGAAAAAAGTTTCATTCGAAAACCTCAAACCATGAAGATTCTATGAAAATTCAAAGAACCTATTGCAATAAAACGGCAATTTCATACTTTAACCCCTAATATTTCGACTTCGTGATATTGGCATACCAACAACTATTCCATTTATACTATATTCCTAGTAGATCCCTTGGTGAAGGTCTGTTGAACACCCTTGTTTATAAACACTTTTTATTTTTATTTTATTATTATTTATTTCTGCCACCAAGCAGTAACGTAATCTTTACTGCGTTCCATTCTTGTAGAGTCAATGACAAAAACCAGTAAAACAACAAACTGGTGTTGAATTTCTTTGGCGCATTCCGCATCCCCTCTATGCCCCTATGTATTACCCTTAGCAAGTCTTCGTGGGTGCAGCTGGTCAGACATGTTACGGTTTAGAAGGGTAAGAGTACTAATGAAACTACGAACATTACACTCAAATGTCAAAATCTCAGTGTGACTCCACTTGTACATTAATAATGTAAAAACAAACAATGTTGACATGTTTTACAACTCATACAAAATATTTGAATGCAATATAATATTTAAAGCGTACGCTGTATATGAATTTTTTGTTTAGCTTTATAAATTTATTAACATAATATTATTACATTTTTTATTTTTCTTATTACTTATAATAGCACAATGTAAGTATATATAATGTTAATGATCTATATAAACTAAGGAAAATATGAAAAAACTCCCAATTTTCAAGCTAAGAACCTGGATATTTCCACTAGATTGTGAAATCAAGTAAGTACTTTAATTATTCACTTTCTTTGATCAGTTTGAAAAAAGAACTGCGCAAATGGCTTTTGGAAAAATAATATTATTCGGTTGACGATTTTTTCAAATATAAAGACTGATCTGTATCGATGCATATGTTAATCTTGATTTACGTTATCCAATTTAATCATGAATTTATATTATAATGTATTTTATTATTATATTTGCATGCTTTTGCCAAAGCTAAATGGGATTAAGTTCATCAATTTAATTTTAACACTAACATTTATAATGTGCCTACCTTATCAAGGTTGGCACGGTTAAATCATTTTGATTTAAATCATGGTTTATATCGTGATTTAAATCAAATGATTTATCCAATAAAAATCAGTGATTTAATCAAATGTGTTTAATTTTATTTTCTTTCAAAGACATCTACATAAAATCGGACAATTACATTTTAAAGACTAGGATCTTTTACATCTGAGAAATCAATATCATTATTATAATACTCAAGCAAAAAAACTAGCTTGCCAGCCTTTTCAATTCCCAGTCGGTTTCTTAATTTACTATGAACAATTCCAAAGGTGGAAAACACTCTATCCACAGCAGCTAAAGAAGCTATCGATCCAAACAATTGCTTAACCATTGGAAAAGTCTTTGACTGTTAATCTTCACTAAATATATTTTTCTGTGACATCAACCACTCTAGTGGTGTCACATTTTTTACTTTTATATATTTTTATCTACCATATGATTAATTAACCTTTTACATTACTACGTTTTACGCAAAAATATAGATAACTGTAACTGTATGATAAAATGAAAAAACAAAAAAATTGTGGTTAATTAGGATTTTTTTTTAAATCGTGCATTATTAGATTTTTTTCCAACCCTGTACCCTATTTATAGCAAATAAATGACATTTGATTTGATATTATATTAAAACAGAATCAGTTGAGTAAGGTACGATATCGGTGTCACAGGAAGGTATTTGCAACTTCACATAGTAGCACCTATTTTGTGTATGATGGGTATGTTTTTAAACGTCTCAATAAGTTGAGTATTTTATGGTACTAATAATACCTTTTAGAACAAAGTATGATTTTATTTTTATATTTAACATTCTAATATTTTGTCAGTATTGTGTATTATTATTTTGTTTAAGCTATTATTGGTGACACTGGTACGGTATGGTAATGTTTGCCATTGAGGTGAAAGGATTTGCCAATTGGGCTTAGTGTATTCTCTGATTCTTGCCAGATTTACAGAAAAGAGATGGTATTGTAATACTGTGGCATTGATAATATGAAATATTTCTATTGTATTGTATAAATTTGATACAAATTTTTTTAAGTATTAAATTCCAGTCTGTATAAAAAACCGCCAACCAAACCGCAAGTGTTCTACAGAATTATACCAGCACTAACACAAAAAACTAACAATGTTGTCAAGAATAAAAATGTCTATTGAATAAAAAAATTCTTTTCACTGCTAACGCCTAAAAAAAATTACTATATTTGCCAAGCATTATGAATAAATTAACTCAGGTAAATCATCTCCTATATTTCATTTAGGTTAGATATTCTACAAAGTACTTAACAGAATTTGAGGATATATAAAAAAGAAAAGAATAAAAATTAGACCAATACTAAAATGGTTCTTGGATTTTTTTTGCCACACGTGTCTAAGCGTATTAGTTTATTAGCTATGTCAAAAACACAATGCCCATTTACGTAGTTATTTACATCGCAATGGAATAAAAGAATATCTAGCAGTTTATACCTTAATTTTTCTACGTACGTCATGTTCCATGTCAGAAAGAATATGTTTTTTTGATAATCATGTTTTTTTTTTAATTAAACAAATGAATAATGCAATTACTTACCGCAATGCTGCTGGCTGGAAATTTTGAATTTGGAACTGCGGCTGAACGTAAAGGTGAAGGTCGTTGTTAACATAAACCACTTCGAGTATTTATTTTATCGATTATTATTAGGAATAATTTGAGGTATAACGTTGGATAATCTCTCTTATTATATCTATATCGCACAATATTCCAACGGCGACGCGAGCACACAGAGCACAGACCAATAGAGTGAAAACTTGTCAATCAGCTGACATTTGACTTTGACGTTCCAGTCGCCTGAAACTTAGAAGATAGTAATCGCATATTTACTACACCAACGCCAACAAATCGTTTTACACACGATTTTAAAGTTTTGAACGATGTTGGTGTCATAAAAAAGAAAAAATTGTGGAATATTTGAAGGCCAAGCGGTTCGTAACTGTTTCGAGAGATGTCGCTAGTAGTAATGAAGTAAGTTAGGAAAACTCGTTGACTTTTTATAATAAAAATATTATTATAAAAACGTTTGTATATTAAGTCATACTTGTAGAATTGTGGTATTGTTTGAGTTTCCTGTGATTAACAGATTCGGGAGAAATAAAATAGGTAGGTATCAATTTCAATAAAAAAATAATATTTGTCAGTTTTTTTTTTATTATTTTTCATTGCTGCTTATTTCTACGCTACAGTAAAATTTGTAATAATAATTATAATACTATATACAATGTAAGTCGATTTCCAATTAAATATCCATAGAAAAAGTACATAAAAGCAATTTTAGTTACAATTAGAGCAGTGCAGTTTTTTTTTATAAAAATTCAAAGTCAATATACTTAGGTCAATAAATTATTAATTCCGTACACGGACTAACCAATCGCATTTTCTCTTCCGTTATTAAAACGTTATTGTTTTGTTTTATTAGTTGCTATCATTAAACACCAAACTGCAATATAATTTAAAATAGTTCAATACAAAATAAATAACAGAAAATAAATATTAATTTTAAATAAATAAAGCAGTATACATAATTTATATTAAAAAGTTTCGTATAATAGTAGGTTCGTGTAGGTAGCTACATAAGTAGTACCTACCTACAAGTCTTTAATAACATGACACTACTATAAATAAATATTTTCATTAGAATCCGTTGTCTAGCCGCGTCTTTAAAAACATTGTGTTTTACATTCTACACAACTATCTATATACCTTACATGTTGCACGAAGTCGGCACCCTGTACTGCTTCGTTTCCGTAGGTCCATTTACTTTGGGATTTTGCCCTTGTTGAATCTGGTTCCTGTACTCTTGGAACTTCTGGTCCAATTTCGGACGGCACACGACCTGAACGGACTTCACTGAGTAACCATTGCCCTGGCAATGAGACTGGCATGCGTTCATTGGGGCTGTGGTGATGCAAATTTCGCCATGGTTCTCATAATACTGAACTTGCTGTTGCATTTGGCAAGTTCCAAGTTTTTTGGAGTATCCCCTTGATCTGTAAACATTTTCAGACTGCCTGTCCTCCTCCGAAGAAGAGTCAACCATAGCTTGCTGCCAATACTTGTCTGAACGAAGAACGTTTGTGTTTTTGAACCTGCGCTGATAAGGTACTTCTTTAGCCTGGCTTTGTAGTTGCTGGGTCTGATAGTCACTGTTCTCTACATTAAGAGCATATGATGCACCGTAATATTCAGGCCGATCAACCAGGCCATTAGGAGTCATGTAATCATCAAGAGGTTCACCACTCATGTAACCGCAGATGCCTCTAGTGTTGTTTCTGTTGTTTTTAGCCAACACAACCAGTCTTTGGCCGTCATACATGGCACGGAGTCGATCTTCGCGGATGTTTAGAATGAGAACACCATCTGGCTGGGTATAGTATTCGAGGAAAGGCGCGTTATCATCGTCGTCCCAGTACATGGTCAAAATACCATCGGAAACTTTCTTGGAATTGGTTTTTACTGTCACATCACGTTTCTTCGATTCCTGCTGCTCATCGTATTTCGTCGGTTTGATCTCAATCTCTAAATCTCTTCCGGTTTCAGATCTGAAAATGGTTTTGTGATTATTTATAAGGATTTTTGATATCTTCGACTAAGTACCTACAGACGACAGCGCATCAAGCTACACATTGACGGACCTTGTTCCGTTGCACTGGAGGTGATATTCGCACAAAAGTTTGAATACATATATAGCCTGATGTGCTGTTGACTACAATATATTCATAAACACATCGTGAAGACGGTGCGAAAACTTACTGGTAAGAAATGTATATCTCCTGCTCTTTTTCGCTTGGTTTTCTGGCGAGAACGACGAGCTGGTCCATCCTCTGCGAGTTTTCTGGTCTGGGCGCATTTTGCATTACCACATGCCACGAGCTTGTCAATTTGTAGTTGTAGCTACGTTCGCTAAACGTGCGAATTTGATTATCATCAACGGCGCAAAAAGCTGTAAATATTGTAAAAAAGAATAGGTTTAGGGACATGAACTCCTGTTTAATGAGTCAATTATTCAACTAAGATATATAGAATACCAATTGACTACTACGCATGACAAAGCAAATACAGTAAACAGGGTAATACTTACGTTGATACTGATGACGAGTGTAGTAGTTACCAATACGTTCGCTTAGCTTAAAGGGAGAGTAAGTAGATGCGGCGTTGACAGCAGATTTAGGAATAGGAACGTTCTTGACTTGCACTTCTCCATATCTGGACTTGAGCATCAAGTTGATCATATTTTCCATATAAGAAGTCTGCGCTTCAAGTTCGATTTTACCATCAGGCAATGTTTTCAGAGGGTTAACATCTGAATACCAGAATCCGAAGCCTTCCGCCAATCTGTAAGCTTGGAAGAGCAAATATTTGAAAGCAGGGTTGACATTTTTGTACGTAATAGACGCCTTCAAGTAGTCCGGAGCGTGCGCCATAACGAGCATCTTGTGGTTGGCCTCTTGGTAATAATTATTGTTGGCGATCTCTTCCATGGCTTGCTGTGCCAAATGAGTCTTCTGCAGTTCTTCTGTGTATTTCTTGCTGCGATCGGTGTAACCACGGATCTCCACACTACCGTCTTCATCATTTCCAAACTTAATTTCAGCATCAAAGTCCATTTTTAAATCTTTCTTCAATGCTTCTACGAGGTTCATGGCACTTACTTCAGGTCTGCGGACGGTAACAGCAGCATTAATTTGGTTATGTTCGTCAGCCGAGTTTCGGCTAGCAAATACGGCAAATTGAATCTTGCGGTCCACTGGACTCTGGCCGATGGCAGCGGTAAGCGTGTATTCAGCTTTTTGGGGACCATCGAACGACGCGCTAAGGTCAACAACTTGTGCTTTGGCTGTGTTAATACCTGAAACTACACGTTTTACCATCTCCTCACGACGTCCAGCGCTGTTGGGAGTTATGTCTTGTACCTTTGATGCAGCGAAAGGTTTCTGGTTTGATTGTTTCTGATTATAAACGACGTCGTACGCAGCTGTGACTGTTACACCCTTGTTTGATGATTGCTTTCCCAGGTACCTAAAGTTGTAGTGTGTCATAGCGATGTCTCTCTGATACAGCATATTGGCAATACTCGAAAGGAGATCATTAGAGCGGATCATGCCGGCAAAGTTCGTGTAGTCTTTAGAGTATGAGTAACCCTGGAATTGGAACTGGGTGCCAGCAGATTGACCGAACTTGTAGTCGATGGAATTGACCTTGTTGTTGCGATTAATTATTTTAGTGGCCGGATCTTGAGAAACAGGCACCAAAGAGTCTTTCTTTTGACTGGTACTGTACGGCCAAACGCTGTAATGCGCAATCGTGATATCTTCTTCAGGACGCAGAGGTTCTAAATGGATTTTTACTTCTCCAGGCTTCATTTGTATATCTGCTTTAACAGGAATATACAATTGAGCTTTGTTGACGACTCCCACTGAAGCGAACTTCTCAACAAGTGTATCGTAGAAACCAACACTGCCATCGATATTTCTGGCATAGGTGATCTGAATCTCTTTTTGAATGGAACCAGAAAAGTCCTTCGGCTGCTTAGTTAGATCCATGTTTCCCTTAACATTACCCTGTACGTGCAAAACAGTAGGTTCCTTGTATTTATAAATAAAAGGCATACCCATAGCTGTAGGGAACATTAGAGACACTTGAGCTTGGTTTAAAACCTTAGTGTAATGTTTATGTATTCCTTGTGTAAGGTTCGTAATAAGGTCTCTTATAACAATTGGTAATTTTTTTAAGTCGTCTTCGTTGAAGGTGAAATATCTCTCTAGCTGCATGAAGTTAATGTTAAAGTCAGCTTCCAATGGTTCCTGGGGGTCGTACTTAAGCTTCAGTAATTCAGATATTTTGCTGGCGGAGTACTTGTGATTTGGCTCAGATCTTGACTTCTTTTGCCTGATTCGGTCCATTTGTTGTTGAAAGTAGTCCAAGAATTGTTGCACACTTGAGAAGGAAGCGCCAATCTAAAATTAAGAAATAAAAATGTTACGACTTGTTATCCAGTTAGTGACTATTAGAAATATTAATACGTATCCCGAATACCCACCTCATTCCAGTCAGATGATTTGCTTGTTACATAATATTTCAAATATCTGGGAAGTAGATTGTCATCGCTGCTGGTGTAAACGAAAATATCGGCAAAGTCAAATCCGTAATCTCTGTCATAGTAATCACTCCTCGCAGTGTATTCCTCAGCGAATTTTTCCTTAGTCAGCATGGGACGAACTGCCTCTGCAGATTTAGCACTAGAAACAGACAAAAATGATCATACTATTATTTTAATTAAACTAAAAAAACACCATAATTAATTTATTAATTACTTACACATCACTGAAACGTAGATTCTTCCATTCAGCAACAGCTTCAATGCTTGTCTTAAGAGCAGAACGGACATGTTTACTGGGGTCATCATGGGTCATCTGAGCCATAGCCTGCATCATCGCCGGGTTGGGGAAAGCAATGAAAATATTTCTGATAGCAGCTACTCTTACTTCGTAGGGCTCAGCAGTATTTCTCAATAGACTGTAGAGCACATTTCGGACGTACTTGTCCCGTTGGAATGACAGAACTTGAAGATTATTAATTATATGGGTACGAAGGTAAGTTGACACGTGGATTTTGCCTTCTAAGTATGGAGCGAATACTTTCAATATTTGACGATGGCCTAAGTTTCCAATAGCCTTGATATAAACCTGGGCTTTGCTACTGTCCTTTTGCTGAACAGCTTTCTCGAGTTCATTAGCGAGAGGGGGGAGGATTTTTTCCAGGACAAAGTTATCGTATTTATCAGCGAAACGTCCGTACAAGTGAGTGGGGTATAAGTAATGAGCAGTGTAGTTGTTCACTTGACCCATATAGATGAATCGAGTGGCTGCGATTAGGGCTGTGGTGTTCAGGAACTGCTGCTGCCTGACTTCGGGGTTCATTGCCATTTCGAAAAATTTAGTCATAACTTCCTTAGTGGGGTAGCGCAAAGTTCTAACCAGAGTAGCAACGATTTCAGCTGCCTCCTCACCTTGAATTTTCTTCTTCTGGATCCATGATAGAATTTGTTTAAAAGCGGGAACACCGCCAGATTGAGCTACAGCGTCACGGTATATCATCCACATATCCGCCTTGATGACGTTATTAGACGACTTTGCTCCCTCAATGCTAGTACTAGCCTGGTTCAGCTGTTCAAAACTCATCGACGAAATGAGGTGGACAAGAATGTTGAATTTGGTCAAGAAATCAGTCTTGGGCATATTGTTGGGGTTTTGCATCTGTTGAGCAAGTTCTTGAACAAGTTTCTGAGCATTTGCTGCCTTCTGCTTTGTGCCCATGTCTTCTTCAGAGTTCAAGTATAAAGCTTCATAAGCAGGCTCGTTTATAAGAGGAACGTTGTCATTGACATCTGAAGGGAAGTCAGCCTCCTTAGATTCCTCCCAGCTCGATCCATCACTGTGTGAAGTACGGCTCTTAAAAACTTTGTTAATAGAGATCAGTTTAGTTTTTAGTGAACGGCGCATTCTATTTTGAGATTCTTGCTCTTCCTCGACTTGATTCTGCTCCTGAGACGTAGATGAAACAGAATCATCGCGGTTTGAATTTTGTTTTTTCGTTATAGCATATAAAAGATTCCTAATCTCTCGGCGTTCTTCGGACTTCTGCCATTCGGGTTCCTTGTCATCTTCGTAGCTAGTTAAACTAAGCTCAACTCTACTGAGTACTTCAGCCTTTTGTTTGCCATATAAATGAGGATGTACGTTGACGGTGCTTGTGGTTTCAGCCTTATAGATGGCCTGACTGTCTACAAGAATGCGGGATGTGGTGCTGCGACTGACAAACTGTTTTTCGTAAATATTCTGAGCGGTTCCAGTCCATTTAGCGCCTTGTGGTACTCCAAAGTTATACGCGACTCTCTGGTGGCAGTGGTCGTAATTCTTGCTTTTAGTGATTTCGATAGGATCTTCTTTCAGTGAGAATTTTGGCAGCTCCCGGCGCCATTCAGACAAAACAGGGGAAACAGTGTAAAGGGTTTCGCAGTCACCAGTGACATCAGTTTCCATCCTTCTGAACTGGCCCTGTTTGGTTTCCCTGTCAAAAGTGTTCCTTGGGCTATGTTCATTATGATAGTGAGCTGACAAATCAACTTGCAAAGCACTGATCAAACCCTTGAGTAAGTTCTCGTGAGAAAGGGACAGGGAAGCCGGCGCGCTCATAGAGAGGACGCGTCCTCCTTTAATAGTAACCTCGAAAGGTTTATCCAGTCCCTTAACGGGCTGATACTTAAGATCAGAGGGCAGAGTGCGGTCTTTAGGTAAATTTTGATGGACGTCAGCATGCTGCGAGTTTTCCAATTTTATTTGAAGACGGTTAGGAGCTTTGACACGGACGATAAAGTGAGCCTTGAAAGCATTGCCAGTACTGGCTCCTTCTTGAAGTCTAGCCAAGGTGTATGAATTTACATCATAGCGGTACAGCTTTCCTACTTGCCAGGGCCATGTTTGGTTTTCGACGATATTATCGTCACTCGAATGTCCACATGTGACCGCCGCTGTAACAACACAGAATTTATATATTAATATCAGTTATAAAACACATGACAAAATTTGAATAAATAATCGAGAGATTTTTGTGACGGAATCTTATTTTTTTATAGCACCAAAACTAATCTTTTACATGGCTCGGACAATATATGCTAGAATTTTACGGGCTTTAAATTATCACAACTTTGAAGCAATGCAAAACGTTTATTAAACCGTGTAATAATTTATATATAATTTAATGGAGTTTATTACAATTTGAAACAATGTTAGTTTTTTTAAACACTCGCTTAAAATAAAAATATTTAGATTTTTACACAATTGCATTGTAATCCATTTTGGACGAAACGGTACTAAGCTTAACAGAAAGGCGTAAGTTAAACCGCACAAACACAAGAAGTTTAAATGTTGTGAAGTTAAACTTACCTATAAGCGCGGCCAAAACAGCAAACTTCATAATAACAGAACCAAGTATACGCTTTAGGAGAAACAGATGTTTTAGCTCTAGGAGAAGAAGACTTCTGGTTAAACAAAATCGTGCTACTATCCTTTATACTAAGTCATACGCGTGTAAACTAAAGAGATCAGGACCTATATTTGACCCTTGGATAACGCCTACGTAGCTTTATTACAAAATACATATTCACTTTTGCAGTTTAATTTTAAACCTAGAATTAAATATATTATAATGTTATACACAAAATTTCTACATTATGGTAATCGTTGCCATTATCCATGGAAGTCGTTTAATTATCGATTTATGATAAAGGCTAAGGTACTTAAAGCTTACGATTGGTGAAATTTCAAAACTAAATACGATTGGTTTCCGATTTCTGTTTTTAAGTGTATAGTAATTTGATAAATTTACTAATTATAGTTACAAACGAAATCTCCCGGTTTTCGGCGTTGTATAAAGCTAATCAGGGATAGACGCAGAAAGGTATTGTAACTCAGTCTTAGACTATGTTAAATATCATACATTAACACTGCGCCTAAATTTTTTTCTAGAAAAAAAATATTAATTAGAAACTGACATTTCTCGACTTTTTATAGAAAAAGATAAGAAGAAGAATAAATGTAAGCTTTTTGTCAAAGATTGTTGTAATTATTCATTTTAAAATGGAATTAAATCAGGTTTTCAACTTCAAAATATGCGTGGTCATAGTGTAGTTATAAAAAATTAAAATAATTTCTATTTATGGCTTTTTTGACAAGTTAAATTATGGTAGGACATATTTGTTCTTTCCTGTATTGGTATATTCGCTAGATTTTTATTATTGAAAATATTATTGCACAAAAGTCAATTAATACAGCGTTTTAGGAATGACATTTCACAAACTGCAAATGTAATTTTGTAAAACACGTGTTCATATTTACTAAGTTGCAATTAAAAGTGAAATTAGATCTCGCACAGCTAGCGTGATTATGATAAGTCCAAGGGTAATGGCGGCGTGATTTCTATTCCCTCGTGTAAATCAATATTACAATGTTGTCTACTTTCCGTATGGTTAAGAATATAACCGTTATTTTGTAGACTGTGGCCTTTGTGGTGTAATAAAGGCCACATCTGAAAAAACACATTTTCCAGGAGAGAGTTTAAGGATTCTACGAACGAGTAGAAGTTCGATTATTAAAGTACTGATTGAGATGACCTATTTGTAATAATAATAATAATAACGCACAAATTGATGACTCCACACCAGGGAGGGAACTCTCTTAAATTCTTTTATGTAATGATTATTGAAAAAAATCCCTAATACTATAGATTACAACAATTCGTATATAATTTCGTCTCGTAGTACCTATTTTACGCAATCGCTGCATAAAGAGGGTTCTTAAAGTCGAGTACAGTGTTTAGGCCACCAGGCTTAGTCCAGTGTTAGAGTAGTTTTTTAAATCCTAATTATGTAAGTATTGCATACATACAAAACTTTTCTACGAGTAAATAAAATAATGAAACACAAGTATTATTTAATGTATATTTTGTTAACAATCCATGACCACAAACTCATACGAAAGCCAAACAAACGCTATAAAACAATAAACCAAAAAGTTAGAATAGAATTGGCCATTATTTGATTTTTAATTCGGGACTTAATCACGTACAAAACATATTTTATTTATCCCGACGTTTCGGACATATTGCAATGTTCATGGTCTCGAGTGTTGTGTGGCGATCTAGTGAGAGCTAGGACTTTCTCTTGATCTTCATTATTTATTTATGCACTAGGGTGCATAATAATAATGAAAATCAAGTGCAGGTACTTAGAAAAACTCGCACGGCTAGAAGATGCTGACACCCGCATCTTCAGTCCCTTCGAGACCATGGGCGTTGCAATACGTCCGAAACGTCGAGGTAATTAAAATATGTTTTATACGTGATTAACCAATATATCATATACCAATATAGTCACATATGTTTGATATTACAATTTAGCAAAAATACGACATTTTTTTTATATAACAGAAGTTAGAGTTGATATAGAAAAATAATAAAAGTCCAAGTTGTTGTTGCATACACTTGTATTTATGACACCTTAACAATAAACATAATTATTTTAAAATTAACGACAGCAACTGTCGCACAAGTTAACAGTTATTATACTAAGATATTTAATCTAAAATGAGCAATAAAGAGATCTCTAAATTGGAAGCGAACTTAAAAACTGACTCGTGATTATAAAACTATACTTAAAAATTAAAATTAAAGAGATTCTTTGGAAAGCATGTATTTTGTACATACATATTTATTTAAAAAAAAAATGTTTATTTATTTTATTGAACATCATGGCGTCTTTACTACCATGATATTAATTATATTAACTAAAGTACTACGTTATGATGGCCGTTTAGACGTTTGTCAGCTCATGAAGTTTCGTATTAATTCATAACTAGGTACGTTGAAGTAGCTAATTATTATTATTATTGTTTATTTATTTATTACATTTATAGCACTAAAAAAACAAAACATTCCAATATAACATAAACTTAACTATGTTTTTCCGTGTACCGCTCATTCGTCGTACAAATAAATTCCTGTGTAGTGCGTTCGTACTGCTGCGTATTGACATTACTCTAGTGTGCGTGAGAGTCGTCAATAAAGGGTATCACTAAACCTGGATCCAGGATCCAGGTCTTGTATGTACATTTCACCGCCGAACACGAGTCTATTCTAATAATTGGTCGTGAACAGTGCTTCAATAATAATCTAAAGTTAATACCTATGTTTATTGTTAGTTAAAATTAGAAGGTTATAATTATTATATATTTCAATCACGTGTTATTCGATTACATTGTTGTCAATTGTGACGTGTAGTAAAATTTATGGAATTTACAATTTTACGACACAACTCTCGACATTTGTTTTTTGGAATTAGAATTGTTTTTAAATGAAATCTAATATGAAAATACTCTTTTTGAGTTAATACACTGTTGTAATAATAGTGCGATATATTTAAGTAATTTTTATTTTCGTTTTATTAAAACTTTTTAATCAGCTACCTCTTGCAATACTAGTTATAAATCTAAAAAAATCCTATATATAATTTCGATAATGAATTGAGATGTGACCTCACTATTATAATCTGTCAAAACGGCCATCATAGCGTGCCGGTACTGTAGTTTGTTATTATTACTCCTGACACAACGATTGAACGCAAGTTTGTTGCGTGTCAAGATTTTCACCACCATGATATTAAATTACTTCTTGTAAAATTACTAGTTTGTTATAAGACGCTATTCAACGTTGAGTACGGTTTGCTAGAAAACGTTAGTTCGAATACAGCCGGGTCGAAGGAAATTTTCCTTTTTCCTTACCTTTTCTAAGTGTTCGATTATTAATTACAACAAACTAGTGGAGTAATTACACAAAAAATAATTGAATATTATCGTTTGTTTATTTATTTCTGTGTTTATTTATTTTTAGTACAACCAAGAAGACACAAATTACATATAGCAAAGTTGAAACAATGACACAGAGACTTATAATATATAATTATTAATACAAAGATCGAACACTCAGAAAAAATTCCTTCGATCCGGCCGGATTCGAAACGACGTCTTCTAGCATACCGTGTAAGACTTTATACCAACTAAGCCACAGAAATAACGTGACTTTATTATACCAAGGACACTAATGTCCACTTGCACTAAACCTAGGTACGTCTTAAACCAATAATTGCAATGCAAAAGACACTCTTAATACATTGTGTTAAGAGTGTCTTATCAATTTAAGCATTGGTTTAAGGCATACTTAAGTTTAGTGCAAGTGGACATAATTGTGTCCCAAAAATACTTTAAGATAATATAGCTTTATATTGGAAATTAATGTTTGTTTTTCGAATCTAAATGTCGTATATTTGTTTTTTTCAAACAAACTAACGTTTCTGGCTTTCACAGCTGACCACAGAATAATAAATACAGTTAAAGTGCAATCTTGAACTTGTGTTTGTAAGTAACGGTCGTGTCAATTATCTCGCGCAAAACGTTGAAAATACTACAAAAATGCCTTATTTCGCTACTTTGGAGTACAAAAATGATAGTATCACTTATTATATTATTTATGGCGGTGTTACGTATCATCATTAAGTATTATTTAATTTAATTTTAATACATTTTTAATTTTCTGTTTATCATAATCATTTTTTGTTTGTGTTTATCAGAAGCGAAAGTAAACCTTATATCACAGCATTACGGTCGCTTCTTTTTTGGAAAACTAAATAAACATCACGAATTTGATAAGCTATTAACCGCAAGATGGTAGCAAATTGATAGAAATTTCAATATAAAATCGAAACGACGTAACTTGCAATAATAGGTATTAATGGTATTGAACTTTGAACGATATACCAATAGGGTAAGGTTTAAATTATATTAACAGTCCAGAATTTGTTATTTCTTTTTAAATTTGAGATGTGTGATTTTGGCGACTTTTCTGATGGCACTTCCATAGTTTATTTCTTCTAAAAAATAACTTTATATCCAATGTATATTAAAAACTCGATATAAGATTTAACGTAAAGAAAAATAGCTAAATTAATGATTGAGCAAATATAGGTGTAATTGGAAATTGAGAATGTTACAGTAAAAATTAAGTACTCTCTAAGAATTATGTCTTTTGAAAGAGATCTTTAAGTGTTAGACACAATTTAACTAAAATTATTATTAAACTAAAAAATGAACTAAGTTTGGTCTCATGATTATTATACTACCTAAATACATAACATCTAGAATTTTGCAGGGCCCATATGAACTATCTTAACGATCGACAATTCGAAAGATCGAGTTCTTAGGTTTTCGCGATTGTTACACAAATAATAATAATAATAATAACGCACACACTCAACATAGCCCCGCACTAGGGAAACCCTGTGTCGCGGGTGCCATGGACACACACATAGACAACCACAAATTACACCCAAACTCACGAGAGAAATAATTGTAGGCCATACAACTATTTCTCCCGGCCCGGGAATCGAACCTGGGACCTCTGCGTGGCAGTCCGGCATGGTAACCGTTCGGCCACGGAGGCAGTTGGAACAAAGGAAATGAAACTACGTTTCCGGATTTAAATCGCGTATATTCGTTTTTTCAGAAAACATTCCAATTTACGCTTTCTTTTTTTCTTTGTAAAATTAAAAATAAGATATTAAATTAATAACTATTGTAATTATACTGAAAAATAGGGTGGTTTGCATCAATATTAGACATAACTGGTTGAAGACCGTACTACCTCAGTCAACCGTGACCATGGGACCTGTAAAGGGCCCGAAATGTCGGTTTGTTTGAAAAAACAAATATACGCGATTTAAATCCGGAAAAATAGTTTCATTTCCTAATTCGAAAGATCATCAACGTAAGGGTACAGGTGAAATTACAGGCACATGGGATTTGTCACCTGTATGTATCGATTTAAAGCTCTGCATGGCACTGCAACTGTTACGGACAGGCGTGTTATTCACCACCACGAGATTAGTTCGTCCCGTCATTTGATATTATAAAAAACGATAACTTTATTAAAAAAAAACTAAGCCAGAGTAATCGTGTAACGTACACCCAAAATACAGACGAATTCGCCGAGATTCAATTGAGAACCTCCTTTTTTGAAGTCAACTAAAAAGTAAGATTTAACAAACTCAATTGGAAAAAATCGGAATCAAAATCTCTACCATTGTCCGAATTTCAGAGGTACACGTCAGGTACACGTTCGAAACCTAGTTTTCTTTTACCAACCATGATTACAGTCTTTGCAACCGTGGTACAGTTAACTTATCTCGAATACTCCTTAAAGTAGCCAACTTAGCTGGTGAGCTGGGCACCGTTTGCTCTTCAGGTCTTCGCATAGGTCTTGAAGGGGGTATGCAGGTTCGGGGTACGTTGGCAATGTGGGGATGTGACTTGACGTGTTTTCGGAGGGATGATGGGTCGGTATATCGCTTACCACAGCCCGCTGCTCCGCAGGCATAGGGTCTCTGTAAGCAAACAGTTTATAAACCAGTTACTTTGTACATCCATTTGCTGTTGGCATCAGTCTAGAGTTTAGCTGGACAGCCATTGTGAAGGGACAAACAAGTCCTGCGCCTGGTGTTAAGCGACATGCCTGTCCATAACAGTTCCAGTGCCCCACTGAGCTTTACATCGCAAAGATAGAACACTGCCACTGCGCCTGTCACCTTGAAGCATTAGTTGATAAGTCTCACATTAATTTCACCAAAACCCTTGCCCTTCAAAATCGGAACGCAGTAATCTATGTTAAAATCTTGTTTTTCCTACTTGACTTGCGTAGTTTCACAAATTGAATCAGTACTTACAGCATTGAAGTGCGTCCTCTGATGTTTAGCGCGATCTGAAGAGTTGGAGAAGGCTTTTCTACAATGAGGAGCAAGACAGGCATAAGGACGCTCCCCTGTGTGAGACCGCACGTGGATTTTTAAGTTCTCTAGACGGGAGAATGCTTTCCCGCATCCTGGGTGCTGTGTTTGGAAAAAAACAATTGAAATTAAGATACAAGATTAGGAATTGAAACGAAATAACATGAAGAAGGTATAACATTTCACACAGTTGAAGTGAAAGGCATTTAAAAAAAAACAATAACAACATTACACTAAATAAAAATGTACAATGGACTATTTTCATATCTTTACTACATTTTTCTTTAATAATACAGAATAAAAAGAAAAACTTACAAGACATCTATTAGGTTTATGGCCGGAATGGACTCGCATGTGGATCAGCAATTTGTATCGAGCGTTAAATGGTTTGCGCGCGCGCGTACATTCTTTCCAGAGGCAGCTGAATTCATCACCTGAAAAGATAAAATAATTACTGTAATTGTATGCACTCTTAAGAGCCGAGTAAATATGGTTATAGCGCTGCCAACAGTGCCTCAGGTACCTTATTGTGTCATCACTTGATTTAGCCAAAGTCCTTAATAAGTAGTTAAATTGAATACATACTATAACGAAATCTGCACGAAACAGATTATGTATTATGTGAAATTTAATAACTCTCCTATTCTTTGGTTACAATCACTACAATTGACGGGTTTGCGATTACAATAAGTTATCTTAGTCCATACTTTAACTACCGAACTACTTAAGACATTTGGATACTCTATTATAAACAATATTTTTATAATACTTACCTTTGTAAGTATTGACGTGTAATCTTTCAATGTGTTCCACTAAAGTGTTTTGGTTTGGATATTTATCATAACAATTTTCCCAAAGGCATATTCTTTCACCTGAAAAAATACTCCATTAATTTACAAGCCTTTGTGTGTTAGAACTGAAATAACACTGCATTAAGATTTTAATACTCTACCTTGTGCTTTCTCCTTTTCCTTCCTTTCGGTATAACAGTGACTGGTGTTATTGTAGTCATATGTGACTTCGTTTTCTCTTTCGAAATTGAGTCCAAAGTCGTCTAAATTTACGAACAAATCTTCTTCCTCAAATGTTTCTGAATAGTTTGAACTTTGTACATCGCTCTCGATAGACTCTGATATTGAAACCTTTCTTTCATTTCTGTCAAAATGAAACTCATTAACACTGGTTGGTGTATCTGGTAAGATATAGCTCTTTCCGCAATCTAAGTTGTACAAGATATTGTTCGGATAACTGTAATGCTCCAAACTATTGATTGGTTGCGAAATTGATAATTCAGTTTGATTGTAAACGTGTTGTGTGTCATTATAATTACAGCAACGTTTCGAAAATGTATCTATAGACGGCAGTAGATTCTTTTCATTTGATATATGTTCTTCTTTAAATTCAGGAGTTAATCTTTCTCCGTCTTCTCTACAAAGTTCATCTATTAGAGATTCATCGTCTATGTAGTCATTAGTTCCAAAAAGTGTCGTTTCGATATCGGTTTTATTTTTTTCATCAATGGATTCTGTTTTAAAGTTTTTGTCATCAAACTCTATACTATCCAAATCGAGCAACACTTCTTTGATATTCTGCTCATTAATGTTATTATCTATAACTTGATCTATTATTTCAAAATCTGTATTATTGTTGGTGTCTCCATCCCAATTGTCTAAAACTTCAAAATCAAAGCTTTCTTCGTTACCAAATTTGAAATAGTCTACTTTTGTTTTGCTTTTATTACAATTTTCTAACTCTAAATTAAATTGCGTCATGTAGTAGGCGTGTAAATCTGATATGTCGTTTTTGTCCTGAAATAGGTCTTCGTACGGTAGCGTATCGTAGTCCGCCATCTTAGGTTCAATTACCTAAGTACTCCAATTGACATGTGGTCTTGCGTTAGCGCATGTGGTTTTGCTATTATTACAAAAATAAACTTTCTCTTCGTGGCATCTGCGAATTATAACATAGTTTTTTTTATGTATTATGCTATATAGTTTTAGCGAACACGTGTTAAACGGGTGTTTATATCTATTCGTTTTATGCTTTGAAGGAAGTTAAAAGTCTTTTTGTGGATGAAAATTACGGATGTTGATATTTGATATGTGATATATTTTTGGTCTAAAAGAACGTTAGACAAAAGGAAATTGTTTTAAGTTCATTAGTGTATGTATTTTTTATTGCTTTTAACTTAAAGATTTATGAGTCGACTAATTAAGAGGTTCGAATAGTTCGTAAAAATTTAAATAAGATAAAAATGGTTATTGTAGTGTACAGCTCTTGATGAAGAAGTCCTGGGGTCAATAACCAGGAGGAGCAATGTTAGAATTTTTGAACTTTGGTTCTGGGCTTTTCTGGGATATGCCCTAGGAGTTAACATACTCTGGTAATCATAAGACTTACAAGAGCGAGTCATGCTCGGCTTTGAAACTTATAGATCGAGTTCCGAATTCCGAAAACCGTAGACGAACTAAGGTACAAGACATGGGGATCGGATAACAAGTTTCAAATGGAACTGGGCGGGACATGTTGCGAGACGTGGTGAACACAGGTGGAGTAAGGCGATAACCAAACGGTGGCCAAGAAATGGACGTAGAAACGTGTGACATCCTGTAGCGAGATGGGTGTACGACATTGTCAAAGTTGCGGGCAGTAGATTGGTGACATTAGCACAGGGTCGTGGTGGATGGCACAAACTACGGGAGGCCTATACCCAGCAGAAGCAGAATTCGGGCTATCGATTATGATGACTCATAAGACAGGGAATTCCCTTCTTTGAGACATAGTACAATTTACACTAGTGTAACGAACCTAAGATGCTTCTCGTATCGATATTTAAAAATTAAGACAGAAGCAACGTTTTTTGAGCCAGCACATTTTTTTTAACGTCCATGACTTTTGTTAAGCATTATTAAAATCAATACAACAAATATTAATTTCAGATTAATAGATAATTATTTGGATTTATATCAAATTGGCTTTAAAGGTATTTTGAGTTTTTTTTTTACATTATATGTTCGACTGCTAGGCAGTTTCCCCGAAAAGGGTTTAAGCCATTCTTCCCCAGGGTGGCAAAAGAAGGGTTGGAGACTTTCAGGGGTTGTGATTTTCGTTGTTAATGAATATTTGAAAACTAAAATCATAGGCACAGGGAATTGAACCGTCGGCTTTCAACTGACAAACCACCGCTCCTTTCTTTTAAGAGCATATTAGAATTCTAAATAATAACTTATGTTTAATTTTTAGCCTTTTAGTTGGTTATAATAACGTTCAAATTGAAAGTACAAAATCCCTTCACTAACAAAACATAATTTTTCCTATTTTTTTATGATAAGTGACAGAACGAACAACTCGTGGCGGTAAGTGACACGCCTATCCATAACAGTTGCAGTGCCACTCAGAGCTTTAAATCGCAATGATCTGAGGGGCACTGCCACAGTGCCCGTCATCCTGAGACATAGGTAGACAAGTCCCAAGTGTAAGATGGCAGTAAACTTGCTTGGCGAACACTTTCACAAGCAGTTCTACTGCTAAGGAACATCATTAAAGAAAACTGTATATTATTCTAATTAATTAATTACGTAACAAGGTAATATTAATCTTACCTATGGAAATTTCCCGCCAAAAGTAACGACACGAATTCACAATTCTTTTTTTAAAACTTTCCTTTTTTAAATTTAGTTATGGGCAAGTGATGCCGCTTTACAGCCAATGTATGAATTGAATACAATGTCAAATGTCAAACTGACACTTAAAACTGTCACTTGTGAATAATACGTCTTAACCGTACTATATCCCGATTGGGAATAAACAGGAGAGCTACCGGGTTTAAAATGAATCCTGAAACACGTGGTACTATTGTCGTGACAAAAATAAACTTACCGCTTGTAAACCTCTTATTTACCGTCCTTAGCACCCTTTGCTATATAACCATAAGGTCTATAATGTAATAATGTTAGTTTGATGAAAGATAATTTGAGTTTGTTGAGTTGCACGATTCTTTACATCTATATGTGTCTATTTAAAAATGCTTATTGATTCATTTGTCCTTTTTAGCTGCCTTTTTTGAACGGATTCTGATTTAAGTTTATTTTTTAATCTTCATTAATCAGTCGCATCACTATTTAGTCGTCATAGAAATAAAAATAGTGACGTCTGGAGATTTTGAATATAGCGACGGATTTTTGCCGGGTGTCTCATTATATTTACGGGTTGCTGGAACGTTGTTTAAATTTAACGTTCTTAAATAGTACATAGACATTGTTGGCTTTTTAAGTAATTATAATAATAATAAACAAATCATTTATTTACCATCACTTGTTAGTAAATACAGAGACAAAACATGAAACACACATTATTACGCTCAAGGCGCCGCCGATTACGCCATCACCTCACCAGAACCTGGATGAAGCCGCAAACGTTTCTGGGTGCTGTTAGGACTAGATCGCAGTCTGGAAAGTAGTGACGCCGTCTTTTTTCGCATCACAGCAAAAAAATCACTTACTCCCGCTTGAGCAAACATCGACGATGCCCTACTATATCGCGGTCCCAACAGCATCCTCATTTTGTTGCTGTTATATTGAACGCGCAGAGCGCCGAGTGCCTCATGCGTCATTAACTATAAACCACAGACCACTCGTGTAGAAGAATTGATACCCGACAACTCCAGCATTTGTGAACCGATTTTGATGATTCTTTTTTGTTGGAAAGAGGGTACCTCGGTTGTGGTCCCATTTTTTAGTACTCTGTTTTGACTTCCTGACTACAGCGGGCGAATCTATGTGCTAATTATTTATAATTCTGTGTAGCCGTCGTAGCCTATTTAACATCCCAATAAAACTGCACGTCGAAGAAGGTTAACAACCCTCGGAAAACCTGTGAAGTCCTCAAACCGCATTGGACTAGCCATAATAGGAGATATAACACTAAACGCAGTCATTGATAATTAATTAGTAACAGTGTTATAAAAAAATACAACAAAGCCGTGAATCTCGACAAATTTAATGACTCGCTAGCTATGTTTAAAAATAAAATTATAATTTTTTTTTATTCAAAATTCTAAAAGATCTGTTTCGTACCATATCGCTTATTGAAATTCTGATTCTAATGTAGGGATAATATTGTTTTTACTTTTTTCTTTTCAACTCTAAAGAAAGTAGGGATGATAATTATAAAGAGTAATTTAATAATTAATTCTCATACATCCTAGAATCTGTATAGCTTACACTTTAAACTTTGTAGCTTATTGTACATTTGCTATTACTGTATTTGCATCATGTTAGCTTGCCTATACAATAAATAAATAAATTTTAAGTAGTAAATATCATAGTGGTTTTTTTTTGCGGCAAATGCCATATATATATTATGTGTAGGTAATTTGATGACATTTAAAATTTAATTACAAAGCACACCTAAGTACTTAAAAGTTAAGTTTCTTAGTTCTAATAGCTATTGTCGAGTTCTTCTACACATTCAATGAAGTTTGCAAACCCGAGGTCCTTGCAAAGGAAGTCCGTTATCTACCCAGGATGCTGCTAAAGGCCATTGAAACTAAAAAAACATCCTAATTTCAACAGGGAATATGGTTCCTCCGTACCACCAGTTTGGGATCCAGTATTTCCTCTGACTACAGTACTAATTAATATGTTTTAATTTATTCTAATTTACATTATTAATTAATAATAAATATAACTTAATAAAAATTCACATTGTTAAAAGAAAATAATTTGTAAAACATAATGTGGCGTAAATTGGAATGTTCTTTGTAAAATTAAAAATAAGATATTTCATTATGGTGGTTTGCATTAATATAAGACGTATCTGGTTGATGACTTCACCACGTTTGTTTGAAAAAACAAATATACGCGATTTAAATCCGGAAAAATAGTTTCATTTCCTACTAATACCTATTGTTACTATGTTTTCTTTAGTAAGAAGTTTTTGCATTGGAAAAAAGTAATGATTATAATGTTAATTAAATTTTTATTGAATTGATATTCAATTATTTTTTGTGAAATTACTCCACTAGTTTGTTATAATTAAATTAAAAAATACAATACGTATTAATAATTATAACAAACTAGTGGAGTAATTTCAATAAAAATTTAATTAATACAGTGAATAGCGACATCTCTCGCCAGGACTGGTAGCTGTAAAGGTACTAACTGGGTGATAAGTCTGTAATAGATTTCTCATAGATGGCGCTACGAGTAAACAGTCGTTGAAAGACCAAGTACAAAGACACGACGCAAGCACATAGAAAAATTCGTGAGGTCCGTTGGTTCGTTCCGTGGCTTAGTTGGTATCCGACCGAATCGAAGGATTTTTTTCTGAGTGTTCGATCTTTGTATTAATGATTATTATGTTGTCAAATTAGTCTATTGGTTTATATTCAGGTCAAGCTTCCATATCAATTAGAGGGACAATTTTTAACCAGACTCAATGACACGTTAAAATATGCACAGCAATTGGTTGTATTAAATGGGCTGATGTTGAATTATAAATCTGGCTTTTTCTTTATCATATCAAAATTAGAGACAGTGTGTTCTTTAATAGAGCATTACAGTTAATTGTATAAATAAAAATTAATGCACTGTGGGCGCTAGATTTTTTTTTATAATACCAAATGACGGGACGAACAAGTTGTGGGTCTGATGGTAAGATATATGCCAGGGGGCCTACCATAACCTTTCCAAAAACAATCTTATTTCAATGTAAGCATAAAGTAAGCTTATTGTAATATTACTTATTTTCGTACCATGACAAACCTATCAACCAAGTAACGTATTATTGCTAAAGCGACTGAAAGAACGATTTATTTCCCAATATTGTCTATTCCTTACTAAAAGTAGGAAAGAAATAACGCTATATCAACTGCATAATACCATCTCTTTCTTTTTTCATGTTCCGAATCGCGTTATCGTAGTATAATGTTAAAGTACTTAATATTATTTACATTTAGAGAATTTTAACTGCTAAAAAAAGAAAAGTATGTAACAATGGAATCTATTGAAATTACGTTGTTTTCAATTATTATTCCGCATTTTTATGAAGAAAAATAAATAAAACAAGCTGAGTCTTGATAGTCACGTTGTGAATTCGGAACCATAGTCTATTGTCAACTGTTAGTTTCGCTAAAGAGCATATAGATGGCGCTGTCTTAATTTTACGAAATAAACATCGCGTAATTTTATTTTGCGAGAAATATTTCCTATGTGCTATTAAATAAAAAATAAAACAAAATATTCAAGAAATATATGTAAATAAATAAGTTCAACTTAACTTTTAATGATTACAAATCAATATTTAGACAATAAAACTGACAATAATATTGTTTCCATTGCATCCGTGTAACTATTTTAAGATTGCTAAATTTGGCATAAGAGCAATATTACTTTAATGTCAAAGTCGCGTCATGGTACGAACTGAGTGAATGAATAGTCACAAAGCTGCCAATAAAACATCATAGTTTGAAAATTACAAATAAGCTTATTTTAAGCGCATTATGGTACGAAAAGTCAATGTAAGGTTAAAGTAATATTGTTTAAGAGGTTGTGGTAGGTCTCCTGTTCATAACAGTTTCAGTGCCACTTAACTCTTTTAATCGCAAAGATCTGAGGGGCATAGCCACTGCGCCCGTCACCCTGAGACATAAGTTGATAAGTCCCATGTGCCTGTAATTTCACCAGCACCTTTACCCTTCAAAACCGGAACACAGTAATGCTGACAGTACTGCTTGGTGGCAGAATGGACGAACTCTTTCACAAGGATCTCTTCTGCTGCTAAATGTCATATGGGTCCTGACACTGCGCCCAATGCGATAACTTCTAAAACTCAGCAGTGCAAACTGTAGTTTGAAAAAACATTTTGGTAACAAGTAGCTTTTATTACTAAGTTTAAATTATCACAAACAAGTGTTGCTTACTAAGTTTTTAAGGCATTTTTTATGAATTTTAGTTATAAACTCGTGATGGGGTCGTAAATAAGATGGATTACAACAATTAGAAACAAGTTCAAGGGGGTTAAAACTTAAGCTTGTTTTTGACGTTTTTTTCACTACTTAAAATTAATCTTACTGAAGAGTGCCTTAAGACCTCATCTAGAATCGTATACGTACTATACGTGTTCTATTTATTTCAGTTGATATAAAAAAAACCATTGGTATATATACCTATTGAATACATAGGTTTTGTTGTAAAATTTCGAGGTACCTAAGTAATTATCACCTGACTGTGTCTATGCTTGTACAAAACAAATCAAATTCAGAGTGATTTACTGTCGCATTGTTAAAAATCTCTATGCACGCATCATGTACGCATTTTGCTTATAATTAGTACTCGCAAACGGCACTTGCAAAAATATCTAACAAAACGTAAGAAGTTTATAATGTACATGCAATGCCTACAGTACTTCTACAACTGTAATTGTAAGCGCGCTGAAATTGCAATAAAAACATAACGTATTTGAATATAACATGCGTACATAAAGCTGTACGAAAACAAGTATATGACATCATCATAGAAGGGCACCTTTTAAAGTAAATAACTAACAAATGGATTTGATAATGTCACACGTGTACAATAATACCCAAGCAAATCCATAACTCGGCTATTGAACTTTAGATAGCAACTTTGTATCTGTTGCATCGATATTATCAAATTTGTTTTATTACAAACACTCTAACAAGTAGTAAAACAGAATTGCAAGTAATAATTGTAACTCTTTTATAAAAAAATCTACCTCGAAAGTTTGTCGGAAGTGGAATCGTCCATTGCTGAACATAGCCCCAAAGATTGCCAGACTTGCCGGTCGGACTTACCCGCCCTTACCAGGTCGTCTTGAACCTGAACGCCTTCCGGTTCGTGGTATCCATTCAAGAATCTTTCTGCCCCAACGTCCGTCAGTTCTACGAGTTATGTGTACTTAAATTTGCTAATCCTTTGAGCTATGACGGTGACTTTCGTGCTTCTACAGAGCTCCTGGTGGAATACCTTTCTTTAAATTCTAATGGTACCACTACTGAGGTGCCCCCTTTCCAATAAAAACATTGTGAACCGATTTTGAGGATTCAAAATCGGTTCACAAAAATATCGGGGTAATTGCATAACTTACACATAAACTACAGTCGAATTGAGAAACTCCCACTTAGGTAAAGTGTAAAGTCGTGGAAGTTGATATAATTATAATGATTGTATTGCATTAAAAGAATTACTAAAAATAAAATTATTTTGTAGAATAAATTTAGACAGCAAATGAAACTTTTGTACATATAAACTACGATCAACGACCTTGTTGCCCACAACCCGCGAGTACTTAATGCTCTCGTTTCTACAAACACCAAACTTTCTTACAAACAACAAAATGCATATGCAAAACGCATATATATGCACCCGAGAGAAACGCCTTTTTTATTCAATGATGTAAATAGTGTATTTTATTTATTTTATTTTATTGGCTATGGTGTTACAACAATCTTTTGTATTTTTTCTTTCTTTTCTACCTTTTATATCTAACTGCCTCCGTGGCTGAACGGTTGTCATGCTGGTCTGCCACGCAGAGGACCCGGGTTCGATTCCCGGGCCAGGAGAAATATTTGTGATTGTCTATGTGTGTGTCCATGGCACCCACGATACAGGGTTTCCATAATAGGTAGAGTATGTGCGTTTTTTATATTGACTTACAAATAAATGGACGACGGGTCTAATACAAAAACCATGAAGAAAATGTCCCAATTCAACCTATTTAAACGTAGTGACATGTAAAGGAATATGAAAAAGCTAAAACGTTGAATTTAAATTGTAATGTCATGTCTAATTTTGCTTGCTTCGCTGTCAGTCGAACAAACGAAGACTAAAGCGTGAATGACGCTCTGTATACGATTTTAACGCCCTATAAGTTCGGACACTTTTTAACGCGGACCCGACGTCCATATAATTGTAAGTCAATGGTTTTTTATGACTTTTTAGACAAAATCGTTAAACACTTTTAAGCCCATGGACGTTGTGTTACAAAAAGCTTGTAACATTGTATTGGTAGCAAAAAGCGAGAGTAGGTTTCCAGACAAGTAAATTTGTTTGTAAAACATAAGTTTTATTTTTATTTATAACAACATTATTATTAACATTGGCGAATTGATTTGTAAGAAACATAGATAGCGGGACAAACTAAAAATTAAAAGCGTTCTTTTGTGCTTATGTTAAAAAAACAAACTGTTATAAGTGCTTTTCGTTTAAAAGCTGGCCGCCCTAGGTCTATAAGAAATGTGTAAAACAAAATACTGGGAAATGTTTGTTCTTTTCTAAACAAATAAAAATTGTTTCTTCATCGTTAAACTTTTAAATATTTGACCATTGCCACATTGCATACAGCATTTGACTGAAGAAACGTCTGTGACTAAAAAAAGGTGCCATATAGCCAAATCTATAGTTAGAAAAAAATATTTGTTAAAGTTACCAAACACAATGTATTTAGAAAAAAATGGCGGGTTTTTGTAGTTTTTTTGGGTTTTAAGTTTTTACACGAATCAATTTTTATATTTTACGTTACGTTTTGAGTTTCATAATTATAAGTAGGTGAGGGCTCCATAGCCAAATGCCCTTTCATAACTTAATTTTTTATAGTTTTATTTTCTTGCGCGTATTGAGAAGAGCCAATAGATTTCAAGATTTCGCCTGAAAGTACAAACGAGTGAAGTTAAATAAAAGCTTGTAAAAAAACAAAATTAAACCATCAGAGTTATCAGTTATTTCGTGGCTCCCCACCTCTGCACCGTTCTACGGACTGTATTACCTAATGTTACGTATCATATTTTCTCTAACAAAAATAATACTAAATGAGCCTCATCTAAAACCATGGAGTAATTCAAATAAAACAAGTTTGACAATAACGCTCCAACATGACGATTAAATTAATATGTTTGCAGATCAATAGGTTAATGATTTGCTCAACATTGACTAGTGGAGTTTAAACCTAAACTAGGTGACGGGTGTAAAGGCCAAAACTTCCACGGCTAGAAACAGGCAATAACGTAAACAAAACACACGAGCGAAGACAACCTTTTCTTTGATTTATATGCCACCCGTGTGCATGATGATTGTATTCGCGACATAACTAGCATGAGGTCATTTTCAAAATTGACATACTGGTGAAAACATATAAAGATATGTAGATTTAGTTAGTAGCAGTAGAATTTAGTAGCTCCTTGTGAAAGAGTTCGTCCAGGGTAGTACTGCCACCTTACCTATTCCTGCCGCCAAGCAGTAACGTCAGCATTACTGTGTTCCGGTTTTGAAGGGTACTGGTGAAATTACAGGCACATGGGACTTGTCAACTTATGTCTCAAGGTGACGGGGGCAGCGGTAGTGCCCCACAGATCTTTGCAATGTAAAGCTCTGAGTGGCATTGTAACTTTTATGGACTGACGTGTAGCTTGCCATCAGATGCACGACTTGTTTGTCCCGTCACCGATGTTATCAAAAAAAAGACTTGCTTGAACACCAAAGAAAAAGTAGCTTGGTGTTCAAGCAAGTCTACTAGCTTTTTGTGGTTACTCACAGAATGATTATCATTTTTACAGGTTATATCAAGTCAACCATGACCATTGGACTTGTAAAACCTCCGAACCTCTGGATTGTTTAAAAAAACACGTGATTTCGACCCGAAAATCGAGTTTCATTTCCAATTCGACGGGTTGTTTACCACAACATAACTACCCCGAAAAAGAGAATACAGATAGGTCTGCCCGTGACGCTGTTAATTGCCGCTTGCCGGCCAATTCGTATAACGTGAATCCACTGTATAGTCCAAAATAATGGGAGGATCTACCGGATACATTTTGGAGGGTATCAGGGACAAATTTAGTTCCTTACCGTTCCTTTTTTGGTTAATAGGAAAGACCGGAACACTCTATCCTTATACCGGTGATATATCCCCCATTCGACGAAGCCCTCTACTTATACCTTCTTAATGCGCAGGTCAGGTCTAACAGCTCAGCTCACTTAGCCGGGGCATCTCTTCATACTTCGAACTAAGCCAACTGAGCTGACTAAACCAACCCAACCATCCCGCTAGCTATGTAAAATATGTCGCCTTTCTGCCGCTCGTCACCCCCGCACGTATCCATGGTCACTATTTACTATGTATTTTCAAAGAGACAGACTTAGCCACTAAAGTCACTAATGGGTTGAGGATTTACATACATACCATCACACATGTCTCACATTGAGACTAGCGGCAATCGTGATCCTGTCTGATAAACCTTTGTCGTCTCCTCCTCCACTTCCATCAGGATATTCATACATGCCCGTTAATTCTTGATACTTTTGACCTGGCCTTTTTCAATGATATCCTAATCTGAACCTATACTTTTGTTCTCTGTCCGCCATCCGTCACCGTCCTAATCACTTACTGTCAAACGACTAATACTCAAGCAAGTTAAAAGACGCATGATGCAAATGAAGCTTCGTATTTGACATTGTCTTTTAACTTGGCTGAGTATAACTTATTTGACAGTAATAGAATAGAAAGTTCTTTATTGTTTTTCATTTTTGTTATTTTTATGCAATATATCTTAAAGATATATACAATTATTTTATGTCGTTTAGCTAGTTTACGGCTCACAGAATAGTGCTATATATACGTTAAATTTATACCTTTCTTTTTATTTCAGAACGTGTTCCCTTGGGGGTACACATCGTTTGCTGACACGTTTATCCCTGTCTTTTTTGATGACATACTCTATTTCATCAATTCTATTACTGTAAATCATTGGGTTGTACTGGTCATACTTAGCGTATTGTGGACCAGGATTGTCCAATCCAGCTATGTACATGTGATTTAGTTTTTCTAGCATGTGTCGGTGCAGATCGTGTATCCTAAGATGTCACGGATTTTCATCTAGCATGTCCCACAACATTTCAGTGGGGATTGAACGAGGAAAGTCTTCCGCAGACTTAAGAGCCATACGATATTGTCTCTCAAGTGTCAAAATGTTTGTTCTGCTTACTGTAGGGAGTAGCTGCACTATTCCGTAATCTAGTATCGGGAGTAGACAGGCTTGTACCACTTTAAGTTTCGTTTCTACGTTTGACTTGGAATAATACCCAATAATCGGGGCGAGCATTCCTCTGACACATTTTGTTTGATAGCAATTCGGATGTCGGACGGAGAAAGACAGTAGACCCCCTGATCGCAATATGTCCATTGAGGCTTACCCCACGTTTTAATAATCATTCGCTTATCCTTTGTACTCGCCCAAACCAAAGCCTTCGCTCTTCTATCCTAGTCACTACATCATTTTTCTTACCAGAACGCTTTCCTCCTAGTCTTCCTACACAGTTCTCGGGACTGTGAATGTCTTTTTTAATAATACAAGGTGACGGGACAAACATGTCGTGCATCTGGTAGCAACGACTCGCTTGCTCATAACAGTTGCAGTGTTAATCAGAGCTTTAAATCACAAAGATCTTTGTGCACTGCCTCTGTGTCCGTCACCCTGAGACGTAAGTTGATAAGTCCCATGTGCCTGTAATTTCACCAGCGCTCTTATTGTTCAAATCTGGAACACAGTAATGCTTACTTTATCGCTTGGCGGCAGAAATAGGTAAGGTGGGAGGACTTCTTTCTACGAACTCTTTCACAAGGAGCTTTTCTCCAACTTGCAGGTTCTCGCAATGTTTTCCAACTGATATCCACCTTAATCGCTTTTTTATATGCTTTACAATCAACCGTAATACAACTACTTAATTGTTTACACAAACTGACAGAGACTTAAATATTAATTTCATCTAACGATGCGTAATAATTGCAGCACATGTAAACGCATCAAAATAACAATCGTCTGAAATAATCTTATAGACATTCTGTTAACACGTGGCATGCAACGGGTCATGATATGCGTGGAAAAAAGATTAAAAGAAAGAATATAGAAAAAAAGATTACAAAAGAGTGAACGTGCGTGTGCTTTCTCTACTTTTAAAAATTTTTAGTGTTGTTAGTTTTGTTGTTTTTCAAAAACGGGTGTTTTTTTTACAAATACTAAGTTGATAGGTTTCTGTTGGGAGCGCTGGTTGCCTTTTGGAAGATTAGTTGCTTCTCAATTCACTGATTCGAATCTCTGTGGCGGCAAATACCCGTGACTTTTTAAGTGAATATTTAATAGGAACCGTGAATTAGAGCAATGTTATCAAACCTGGGTTAACGAGTAGGTCTGTGACCTAAACTTTCTCCATGGATGAGATCCCTGAACTGACATATATTATAGGATTAATTATAATGAAATTTTGTTTATCGTTCGTTCCACCTCCAAATATTATCTGACCTCCTATGTAAACAAACGCGAAATAGAGTAGAGCGACACAGCATAGAATGCATGGCCAAAAATGCAACCCGGAAGCTTGGCATCCTTTCCTAGGCGAGGCGTTACTTCACACCGAGACAGTTGCTTTCAGCTGTATCAAGCACAAATCCGGTCGTATATGGAGTACGACTACTGCTGGCACCTATGGGATGACTCTGCGAAATACCAACTAGCCATCTTGGATTCAATCGACAAACGTGTCAAGGAGCTTATAGACGATTTGAAATTAGTAAAGGCGAAGCTGCAGAGCCTTGAACACCGTCGTAAAGTTGTCTACTTATACAGGATATATCCCAATAATATTAAGTACATTAGGATATTTCTAATTTTATGACACATTACGCATTTTGTAGGAGCTGGTGCATGTCGCCTCAAAGGCTTAACGTCTGTACCTAACTACAAGCCACCAGACCCTCACCCTTGGGAATGACACATACAAACTTATGGCATTACTGATACAAGGACTCGCACGAACCGTGAGGCTTTCATATTTAATGGCGAACGGCTATTGAGAGGAATTCCCTACCTGCAGAGCTTTGAACACCGTCGTAAATTTGCCTGCTTATCGGTATTCTACAAGATATATCACGGAGAGTATGCGATGGAATTATACGATTTAATTCCGCCTTCCCCTTTCCATCACCGGGGGACTAGGCGTAGGCTTGGGTTCCACCTCTATGTTGTGGATATTCCAAAGATTCGCACGAAGCGTTACGCTTCCACATTTATATGGTGAACGGCTATGGAGAGGAATTCCCTGACTGCAGACTTATTCTTTGAACGTTATAACATGGGCCTTTTCAAGGCAAGAGTGAATAGGCATTATTTAGGTGTGCATGCTCCATCGTCGACCTTATCGTCACTTTCCACCAGGTGAGATGGAGGTCCAATGCGCATTTATTTTATAACAAAACTAAACATGTAGCCTGGTTGTAACAGGATCGTTCTAATTTTGTTTAAATAATATTTACAAGTAGTAGAGCTCTTTGTGAATGAGTCCGTCAATGCTTGTACTGCCACCTTACCTATTTCTGATGCATTCAAAGTCAAAGTATTTATTTGCATGTCACAGTTAAAGCATACAAAATACATATCGAGTTCTTAGGTTTTCGCGATTGTTACACATAGGAAATGAAACTATTTTTCCGGATTTAAATCGCGTATATTTATTTTTTCAAACAAACCGACGTTTCGGGCCCTTTACAGGTCCCATGGTCACGGATGGCCACCTCAGTCAACCGTGACCATGGGACCTGTAAAGGGCGCGAAACGTCGGTTTGTTTGAAAAACAAACATAGACGATTTAAATCCGGAAAAATAGTTTCATTTCCATACAAAATACAATTTAAGTTGGTAGATTATTGTAAAGTATTTTATGACGCCCTGTAAGAGCATAGCAAAGGGATTTGAGTGATTTTTTATAATAGATTAACAAATTTACTCCAACAAAATACAATATCAAATAATTCCAATGCATGCATTAAATTCATTAAAAATAATAATAACATTTATAATTTTTTTACATTTTTGGGTAGGAGAGGCAAGTACTTACAAAATAAAAATAGGTAATACAATTTTTAGACTGGTAACTAAATGGCCAAGAAGATTTCATAACATAAAATAATATGAAATGAAACTATTTTACCGGATTTAAATCGCGTATATTTGTTCTTTCATGGTCACGGTTGACCGTGACCATGGGACATGTGAATGTCCCGAAACGTCTGTTTGTTTGGAAAAACAAATATACGCGATTTAAATCCGGAAAAATAGTTTCATTTCCTATGTGTAACAATCGCGAAAACCTAAGAACTCGATATAAAATAATATTTTAAGAATACACTCTATTCTAAATTACTCTGAATACTATTACTACTAATATCTTTCATTATATCATTCCACTAAATTTTTATCACAAATGTATTCATGTACAATATAATAACTTTTTTTTTACTAATAACAGTTTCAATGATTTTTCAAAGTCAGTGTCTTTTTCTGTCTCTAATAAATGCCATAAATAAGGACTTGACGCTACTAGTTTCAGATTGGTAACAGTTGTTTCTAATTTGTGTAGATTTCGATTGTTTCTTTTCAAGGTTGTTATTATAGTATAGACATTTTTATGTTTTCGTACAAATTGTGACGTGAGGTCATTATTCCGTTCCTGTGTTTATGTGTCAGACGTGACTGGTGCAAGACAGCTTAGCTCTTTACGATTTAAAGCATTGCAACTGTTATGAATACCGTCAGGCCCACGACTTATTCATCTCGTCATTTGATATTATAAAAAAAAATCTAACAAAAATGTAATTACAACAAACTAGCGGAGTTATTTCACAAAAAATAATTTAATATCATAAATAATACAAATGTATATTTATAGATTGAATTAATTTTATGACTTTAATAAAAGCACTTTGACGTTCGATCACATGTGTGTACCAATTATTAATTGTTAACCAACTTCAAAAAAGAGGAGGTTCTCAATACGACTGCATTTTTTGGTGTGTGTATTGTGTAAAACTTGACAAATAGATACTAATTATTAATACAAAGATCGAACACTCAGAAAAAACACTCAGAAAAAATTCCTTCGATCCGGTCGGATTCGAACCGACGTCTTCTTGCATACCGTGCCAGACGCTATACCAAGTAAGCCACGGAACGAACCAACGGACCTCACCAATTTTTCTATGTGCTTGCGTCGTGTCTTTGTACTTGGTCTTTCAACGACTTTTTAGTCGTAGCGCCATCTATGAGAAATCTATGACAGATTTATCACCGAATCCGACCGGATCGAAGGAATTTTTTGTGAGTGTTCGATCTTTGTATTAATAATTATAACAAACTAGTGGAGTAATTTCACAAAAAATAATAATAATAATAATAATAACGCACACACTCAACATAGCCCCGCACTAGGGAAACCCTGTGTCGCGGGTGCCATGGACACACACATAGACAACCACAAATTACACCCAAACTCACGAGAGAAATAAATGTAGGCCATACACATATTTCTCCCGGCCTGGGAATCGAACCCAGGACCTCTGCATGGCAGTCCGGCATGGTAACCGTTCGGCCACGGAGGCAGTTAAGTTAACAAAAAATGATTGAATATCAATAAAAATTTAATTAAATAGACACTAATTCTACGAACTTTTGATGTCGGTTTTTTTTATTATAAAAAAGTTATAATATGAAACTCGACATTTCATGTAAAGTGTGATTTTAAACTGTAAATTTATCATAAAATTAACGTGTAAAACTATTTTGTATCACATACTTGCTCGATATTAGTAACAGTTAGTAGCAGTAGAGCTTGTGAAAGAGTTCGTCCAGAGAAGTACTGCCACCTTACCTATTTCTGGCGCTAAGCAGTCCGGTTTTGAAGGGTGCTGGTGAAATTGCAGGCTTAGACTTGTGATGATGTCTCAAGGTGACGGCTGCAGTGGCAGTTGCCCTCAAATTTAAAGCTCCGCTTACCACGACTAGTTCGTCCCATCGCTTATTATTATTAAAAAAAACATTAGTCTAGCGTTTTTTGTTCCTTATTATGTAATTAGTAAACAATTATAAACTAATAGAATAAATGTAAATAAAGCACAGTGAAAGCGGCAGTTTGAGATGCGTTGACCATCGCGGTGGTACACCAAATTAACACACTCGTGCGCATCATGGCTCATCAACTCGAGGCCCGCTTAACCTGTTCAAAGCGTTAGAATTTTACTTATCTTTAAATTAATTTATCTACACACATATCATACTCTCTATACTCTCTGTAATGTATTCGAAAACCGCAAATTACGACCAGCATAAAGGTAAACTGTTTTGTTAGAACAAATTTGTTATCTGTGAACATCGAATGCAATGTTATTATTACATTCAAATTTCGACCACCTCTGAAAAACAAAACAATTTGATTTGACCTCAATTCTAATATCAGTTGAGATGAAGTTTTATTCAAAATGAAATGTCAACAGCAAATAATTTTGACAATTTCACACGTTACTTGATATCGAACGATATGATAGTTAGGGCCGATTCTAGTTTGTCTATGAATTAAAAATAAAAACTACGGTTATGTGACATGCGTGAGAAAAGTTTTTATTTGCCGCCATTTCGCCAGTCGCAACATGCGGTTCCTGAACATATCACATAGAGCTTTATGATAGGTGTGTACTTAGAATAATAACGCATATAATGATAGTTTCATATCAAACGAACTGTCACAAGTAAGGCAACAATCAAATTCATGTAGGCTAGTTTTAGTAGTAGGTTAATTTTCGGTT